>NC_142611.1:17883787-18186818 GCF_059453375.1 Lepisosteus platostomus
GATCCAAGATGAAGACTTATTTTGTTGTTGTCAGACTCACTTGAACAATAGTTTAATAGATAGACGATGACAGAATTAATTTATAGTGCTTTAAAATCATATATATATATACTGAATATATAACTCAAAGACGGTTTTCCGAACTCATACATCAGAAAGACCACCGAAACTAAAATTATTCTGCAGTTAGGATCACACATTCTCCCTTCCCTTAACGACAGATTACTGTTCTTTTAAATTTTCTCCATTCATTGGAAGTTTCATTTCACACCTCTCTGCACCCATTCTGACTTCACACCTCTTGATTGGCCTCTCTTTCTGTCCCCTGCTCCCGCCTCTCACTCCTCCTCCCTCCCAAACCTTTGTTCTCCCGCTACTTTACCTTTGCCTACTGCCCTGTCTCTCTCACACCTGAAGAAGGCTCCACGGCCGAAACGTTGTGTTCTCTTTCTTCTTTTTTTCAGCATGGAATAAACCTATTACTTGTTCCTTTGCAGCCTACGCATGCTGACGCAGCTACCCACCTGAACTATATATATACTGTATATATATATGGTTTAATGCAGGGAAAATAAATTTAAATTATGTTGGCATTAAAATATCACATGGAATTTAGAATGTTTTATTTGGATTGACTCATCATTTTATTAAAATAATGTATAAAACATTGTTACATACTGTATATATACTGTATTTATGTAAAGGAAAGGGAGCAGAAGGCAGTAAAAATAGTTTGCTCTAAATCTCAATTACTACTACTACTACTAATAATAATAGAATAATGTAATAGACAAAATATACAATTGAGCACATTTTATATGATTTTAAAGGTTCCCAGTAAATATGTATAAAATTAGCTATATTATGATCTGATCATTATAAAGTAAATATGTAGAATACATTTAAAAGCTTTAAACATGATTCTTTCATGTTACCCATTACGAAGCCATGAAAGTGCTCTGTATTGCTGGTACATCATTATTTCACATTCTTCACCTAATGTAACTTTTCTTCATATAAAGTTGCATTTGAAAGTCACTGCCTTGTACAATAGAGCTTAATCCAATCAGAGCAAATTGTGCTGCTAGGATCAATAACATAAATTTTAAATGTTCCCGGAGGCCTAGAAATGAAATCTTTGCAACCCCTAGTCCAGAGCATGCATTTTTATCTATTCTGAATTCTTGTCAAATTGAACACCATTGTAAGAGAATGTAACATCCTTATACTGTAGATGCTGGTTTCTGCTGTGGAAATAGATATGAGATTAGGTTTTGTAGGCCTCTGTTAAAAATTGTATATAGCAGTCTCTTAAAGAAATGAACACTAGAAGGCAAGAACCATGCAACTGTAAATATTGCAAAAATGTAAAGAAGCCAAAGGTTAACTATAACCTATAGCCTTTAAGATCATATAACATAACACTTAAATGAAGAACATTTAAAGTACTGTATGAACCAAGGACTTACAGTATACTGATTCCGATTACAACATGTTAAACAGGCTCTGTCAGTTTGAATACCCCTTAGTGTATCTGTGAATTGCTAACAACATTAGGTTAATGAAAGGGAAAACATTTTAACACACACTTAATAGCGATACACTAATAGCACAATGTTTAGTGCAGATTTGCAATCCTTTTTTCTCATCACCATCTACCACTTACTTTTTCATCGTCTGGGCGACATTCAAGGTACACTTCTTGTCCTACCAGAGTTTGTTACTGGTCAGGTGCAATATGTATAGTGTTTAGAACACAGGTTGCAGAATGTCAAGTTAATAAAAGTGTGCAATGCAGTAATGAAAGCAAATTTTCATTAAATAGCAAATAGCATCATCTCTCCTTAAAGATCTGTAGAGACAATTTGCATATTTTGCATTGCTTTGCTATATATTATGCAATTTCCATTGATTTACTGCATCTTCCTTTCTCTGTCTACCTGTTACCTCATTAGTTGACATTTTGATATAATATAATTTACATATAAACATATAATTTAATATCTGTTTTCATTTTGCATAAGGCCACAACAACATAATAAATTACAGTAGAGTACCCTAGAGATACTCTTTCGTGTATCTTTGTTTGACTGTTTCCATTTTGGATTATTTTAGTATAGTTAAATTCTTGGGGCAGATGCACAAAATACAATTTTTTTCATGGGCAAACCACTAACATCATGGTAAACATCCTGTTATCTGATCAGAAAAGTCAATGTTGGGGCGATATTACATTTGTTATACAGTGGTATTTTGGAACAGAGCTCCACTTCCAGCGCCAACCTTTGAGGCATTGGCTTATTAACATTTCCTTGTGAAATGATTGTGATGATAGTGCAAACACATCAATGTCTTATCTTTGCATTTTAAAAGACCCAGTCTGGGAAAGGTATTTATCAGAGCAATCCTCAGGGCAAACAATTCTGCAAATTGAAAATAGAAAGCATTAAACAGGAAAGTGAATATAAAACATTACCCTGACTTAATTAGGAAAGTGTACAGAACCTGACAGACACATTAAATGGTCACAAATTGTAATTTATGCATTAAATGTACACTACTAACAGCAAAAAAAGTATTTAATTAAATTATGTAGGTACATAAATACCTAGATTTGTTTTAAAAATATAAATTATGTTTAAGTGGATTATTGATTGATTTCTAATGATAAAAATTCAACTTATACGGTATAGAGATACTGTTTCGCTAATAATATTGTCATATTGTATATATTATTTTATTGGTTATTGATATATATGAATAGAATAATACCATTTGGTGGTGATTTTATGTAATGTGCAATTATTGTTATATACTGTACAAATATATAATATTGAATAGGTAGTTGCTTCAGCATACATAGACTGAAAAGGAACAAGTAAAGGTTCATTCCATGCTGACAGGAGAAGAAAAGAAACACAACGTCTCGGCCCCACGGATGAAATGCTGTGTTTCTTTTCTTTTCCTAATACAGTATATAAGTATATTGTCACGACTATAGTCCCCCCTCCTTAAGGGTGCTCCAGCCCTTTCACTAAAGACTTCATTCTCTGCACCTGTTTCCCATTCCCTGCCCACCTTAAAAGCCAGGCGCTGACGCTCTTCCGGGCTCTGCATCTGATTTCCATATCGTGCGAGTCCGGGTCCTGGAAGCGCCTGGTCCCGTTAAGGTTTTAACCCCTGTTCCTGTTCCTTGTCTGCCGGTTCCGACCCGGCCTTCGTGGTTTTTAATTCCTTCCTCTGATGGATCTCCTGGTTTTGGACTTACCCTTGCGTTTTGGATTTTCCCTAAGGATTACTCTCGGATTGTTCGCCTCGGCCACACCTCCCCCGTGCACCAGCGCACCTTGGACACGCCCCCCTGTCTTCAGCCCCGTTTTCCTGCATGACGTTTCCCCTGTGTTTCCCCACTCCGTCGGACTGTGTCGTCCGCATAGGGTCCGGAAAGAACTGTTCGTTACATATATACAATACCTGTATATATACAGTATATTCTATATTAACAATAGAAAACAGAAAACACACATACTCTAAATTCTATTTTATCTAACAGTACAAGAGACATTTAGATTTTGTATGATCATGATGACGTTGGTGGTCTTTTCACTTTTTTGTTGAGAGTGGGCAATGTCTTGTGTCATTAGTACCCGTTTTCTTTGGCTTAGCCTCCCACAGGCAGAACAACAGCTCATACGGTCTGAGAATTTTTTTTTTACCTTTATATGCAGCAGCATAAGTACCTTTTCAGCTTACTGTAAGATGCAAAGTACATTATAGAACCAGTCTTTTTTCCTTTCCTAATTTATTAATTTCAGGTCAATGTATGATACAGCCTCTTCATGGGTATGTTTGTGACTCATAGTTGATGAGCAGGTTTCAAAACCTGTACTGCAGTGGCTGGTTTAGAGCAAACTCACTTCACTACATTTCGTTTGTGCTGGGCAAATATTTTGAACAAGATCCCACTCTAGTCACCTCCAGTCTTGAATGTACCCCCCACTGGTTAGACAATAACATTATGAATGTTGTTGAATATCACTTTGTTGTGGGAGCCTGGCCATGTTGTTGAAGATCGACACCTCCCTTTAAGAAATGACTGCAAATTATATTTAGTTCAATAGTTGTACTAAATAGGTTGACGAATGGCCCATTTGCAAACATTAACTTCCTATTTTAGTATGCTTCCCTCGTATCCAGGTTATGATAATTGAATCTTTTACATATTGTAACAAACACATACTGTAAATAAACCGTATCTCATAGTGAAGATAATGATTGAAATTCTGACTTTCATTATTTTATTGGAATATCATACATTTCAAAATGGTGGAAATCAAACGTGAGCTTCACAAATGCACATAGACTGAGTACAACATAACAGTACAATTAGTACAATAAACTGAAGTGTCTAGACTGAAAAATATACATTGGTAGTAACTGATAAAGCTTACTTTTGTTTGTGGAAAAAACTTTGGCACTTAAAATAAACTATATGTCTTTCTACAAGTTTGGTGACTGAAACCCCACTGATAGCATCAAGCAATCCAGTTGAGTAAATCGACTTTGACACTACAGACTATGAACAACATGGTCCAGACTTATCAGCCTGATTCAGAGAAAAAAAAGGAAGATTGGTTCTGTCTGTCGAGAAAATAGACTTTTGTGCAAAAGATGCTTGCCTACAGACTTCAAAAGCATTTATTGCTAGAAAAAAACTCTGCATGTCTTTGAACCATCAGATAGAAATCATCCAACTCACAATGAAACTGTCTATATCCTACATGTAGAGCACAGAGGGAGACGATAAACGATTTACAACCACAAAATATAGCCTCTAAATGATATTTCTAGCACCATACTCCATCAATCAATATATGTACAATTTGGATCCAGTGACTGATAGGAAAAGCAAAGCACGCTCACACTGCAAGATCTCTAGAGAGAAAAGCCAAAAAGAACACAGAGAGAATCATACTCACAATTTTACAATCTTTTGGAAGTGCTCCAGTTTTTCATAGTCTTTAATTTAGAATCTAAATCTCCTCAGTACTCACTCTATCATCAGAGCTCTAGCATTCCCAACCTAACTTTTGTTTTTAATTGTAGATGAGAACATTGTAAGCACTGCACCTTTCAGACACTTGAAATACAGACCTTTGCAGTGACTCTTAAAAAGAGGGACATCAGACTCCTTTGCCTTAGGGCCATTGAATCTTCCATCACATGGAGCAACCCAGGCCTTCATTTGGTTGAGGAGAAAATCTGATGCAAATCAAGAACAATTTTACTATTTACTATGTTGCACACAAGTGGCAAATCCAGGGTGTTTCAACATGGACCCACAATATGTCCACAGACATAGCATTCTGCAGTGACATTGATTCATATGGAAGACATTTTTAAATCTCTCACAAGACTGCAATATGAGCATTTCATTTTTTTTTCATTTCAGTGGTCACTGATCAACAATAATTCCATACTGTATGTTCTCAACTGCTGTTCAGTCTAATTTATCATTGATATTTTATTAGCACCATATTTCTCTTCTAATTGATATACTTATTTGATTGATGGATTTAACGCTTTTGGATCATGAAGTATTTTAGGATGGGTTTACACAAATGTTGCTAGCTGTTCATAGGCATATTGTTCAGAGTTTAGTGGACAATTTATGTCAGGTGCATAGCAATATTATTGACAGTACTTTTATTATATATTAAAAAACATTTTTTCTTGTATCAAGTGGGAAACATTTCTCTCTGTCCTTCCCTAATGACAATACTAGCATTCCTGCCTTGACTAGAAAGTAGAAATTACAGAAAACATAGATAGTAAAAAGTTTAGTCTCCTGTGTGCTGCATTCCCTGTGACACTCGTTTATTTCCAGTAAAACTCTTAACTACTACTCAAATATGAAATAAAATTGCATACTGTACTCCCTCTCTTCTGGGAGTTCTGAATGAAATGCTGTTGGAGATGTACAGAGTACATACTATAAGTACTATACGTCTAGAAATGCAGCTCAGCTTTAAAAAATGCAATGAAATTTATCACACAAATGGAACTGTGGAACTGGAAATGTCTATGACAGTTTTGGTGGGATTCACTAAACAGTAGATCCATATCTCCATAACAGGAAGTGCATAAAAATTCCACATAAATATTTAATCCTGTTTTAAAATTCTCTCACTAAGAATGTCATTTAATAATATAAATGCTTGGGCAGCACGGTGGTGTATTAATTAGCATTGCTGCCTTGCAGTGCTGTTGCCCTGAATTCAATTCATGGGGTGCGTTCAGTATGGAGTTTGTGCTGTAGGTTCTCCCCGTGTTTGTCTGACTTTTCACCAGGTGCTCTAGTTTCCTCCCACAATCCAGGGACATACTGTACTGGTAGGTTAATTGTCTTCTGGGAAAACTGATGCTAGTGTAAGCATGTGTGTGTTTGTTTCTGTGTGTGTTCTGTGACGAACTGGTATCCCACCCAGGGTGCATCTTGCCTTGCATCCATTGCTTACTGATGTTGGCTCAAAGAACAGTGATAAGCGTGCCATATACTGAATAATACATACTTGTGTCTTGGGGAGCCATGGTAGTGTTTAGCACTGTTACGTGAAGTCCAAGATCCTCGGCTATTGTAGTTTTTGATAGGTGCTTTGATTTCCTCTCAAACACATACTTGTTAAGTGTGATTAAATATCCTAATTTGTCTTTTTGTATGTGGCTATGCAATAGTCTGGTCATATACTTAGTAAACAAGAGCTTGTTACAGAAGCTGAACCCACACACACCTTGCAATCTAGAAAGTGAAGAATTAACTAGAGAAGACCCCCCTCTTTCGACACACTGGCGTTTACCATTGTCTAGGGAGTTGAGCTGTCTACACCTAGAGCTTGAAAGTGACTGTGATCAAATTTTAGCAGGGGCAGAACTGTACTAATCACATTGAGAAACACAGGCACATACTATGTGTCCGCAATTCCTATTGAAAATCAGAAGTCTGTAAGTCATGTTGTACCTGCAACTTGAGAACACATTCACTGGTTTAGTGAAATATCAATGATAAATTGATGATAATAATGAATGATCAATGTTTAAAAGCATATATAAAATGCTTGTGGGGTCAACAAGTTCAGTACCACACGATTTGTTTCACATTGAACTGAGAAAACTGCAAATAACTAATCAAGGTATGTGGTGTCTAAATAACCATCCTTATCCAAAGCAGCTATTTATTACAACATTACCTGCCTCTCTCCCACGATAACTGCAGTGCATTTCATTTTGTCTATTCAGATAGCAGCAACCATTTCATATCTTCTGATGTTTCATTATGGTTTGCAAACCCATTCCCATAGTGGATTTGCGCAGTTCTCAAATATGACACGAGGCCTGATTTTGCATTTTATTTTGAGATTGCTCTTTGAATGATTTATGGGATGAAGCTTGTGTGATGTTGTCATTTTTCAGCCACATCTGAGATTCTTTTTGATGCCGCCTGCTTCAAAACCTATTTTGGTGTAAATGTAATTTCAGCACCACTTATTTTTAATAATATAAGTAAATTCACAGTGGAATTATACTGCAGTATCTAGACTTTTGGACAAAAGTGTGCACACCTTCCTCTTTACCAGTGAAAAATGCTTCAATTCACAGTAATGCTTTTACCACTTAGGAGATCTGAATATGTACAGTAAGTGCTAAATATGCAAATTGTTCCCAACACCATTGATGCCAAGAACTGTTGTGTATAATAACAGAAATTGAAATTATGTAAGTTAATAGTTATTGATGTAAAACCACAAAAAGTGATTCAATGACATCTAATAAATAATTGTAACAAGCCATCCTTTGGATGAAACTACTGTATAACTGAGTTCCTGGCTACCACGGCCCTGTTTGTAAGTGTAAGGGTACCAGCCCTGGCTAAATTCCACTTTAGGTTTACTCAATCTGGACTACTTTAATTCCCCTCTTAAGTGAACTCATTTCTCACTTCTCTACCTAATCTGCTGTGTAGTGGAGTTGCCGACTCAAAATAGCTGCTACTTGTCACCCAAGTAGATGCTGCACTTCAGCAGTGGAGGTAGTGGGTCCCCTCATATCATAGAGATGCTTTGGAATGAACAGTGCTATAAATTTCATCTAATAATAAATGCAGTTTTCTATTAATTTTACTTATTATTAAATAATTACTTGTTTCTCATTTATTATTATAAACTCTAATGTTGATTTTTATAGGTTTTTCGATATACTGTATGCACACATGCATTTACATAATGTAAATATGGTTTACCTAAACATGGTTTATATATTTATACATTTGTACATTCCTAAACAAGCACAAGCATAAGATTTTGATGGGATGACTAATTTTAAAATAATGAGTGTATTTAAAAATAGCTGGCTTAAAACATTTAATGTAGACAAGAGCACACAGTTGCATGCAGGTATTAAATACCTGTAAATAAACTGTAAATATAATGACACATTGAGCTTGAAGAAACTACTTATGAAAAAGACAGACATTTACTGTACTCAACATATCCTTTACAGTACATATCCTCTTCTGGACAATGTAGGGGAGCAATAAAATATCAAATAGAATGTTAGTACATACAGTATATAGTTAGCAATTTAAAATGTTAATCAATGGATATTACGTATGTTGGACAGCATGGTGGTGCAGTGATTTGCATTGTTGTCTTGCAGTGCTGGGGCACTAGGTTTAATTCCTGGGGTTCTATTTGTGTGGAGTTTGTACTCCTCATGTTCACATGAATTTCCTTCCACAGTACAAAGACATGGTAGTAGGTTAATTGGCCCTGGTGTGAGTGTGTGCATGTTTTTCTGTATCTGTATGTCTGCCTAGTGATGGACTGGCATCTCTTCCAGGGATTACCCTGCCTTGCTTGGTGGACTGTGCTCTGGCTCCCCAAGCTACCCAATACTGAATAAAGCTGTTTAGAAAATAGATGTTATGTTAGAAATATGTAACACACCAGTAGAACCTTCTTTGTACAATTCTGGTCAGTACACTTCCAAAAAGATATTGTTGCTCTGGAATCAGTGCAAAGAAGAACAGCTGAACAATAGGGAAGTACATTGAAAACTGGGAAATAGAGCCACAGTTTTATACCCAGGAGCCGAAACTGTATGTGCTGCTTGCTTACTGCTTTGTTGTCATTCAAGACAACAGTAAGCTAGTAACGATATGTGTTTTCCACCAGGCTTGGTTATGCTGAGTTGTGTCCCGTTGTTGACTGAACATGCTATATACAGTATTTGTACTGTCTGTCAGGCTTAAGAAGAATTGCAGACTCAGTTCTATACAATTGCTGGAATATACTTTTTTTTCTGTGGTTTACACCAGCATCTCCCAAATGTATACTGTACTCTCCACTCCCAGGACTGATTTGAGATCTACTGTAGCTACTTCACAGCCATACTGTACATTGCGGAAGGTTGAGATTTGTAATCAGAGACAAAGATTAAAATGCGGATTGTGTGTATGTGGGGGAGTAGGACATATCAGAGGCACTAGATTGAGTAACATATTTACCAACTTTTTCTACCTTTGCTGTTTTGACAAAATATTACACAATGTGTAGGAGACCTGAGGAATTAATAATGTGCAATATCATTCAATATTGCTATACATAGCATAGAAATAACATAGAAGTAATATTCATAATTTCATATTATACAATATATGGAGGAAGGGGGGAACAAGCTACCTAAACACAGAATTGCTGTGGCACCATTTAAATACAAGAAATGATTGAGGGACACAGATATTTGCAGCTATCGAATAACTGCTGCTTCTGATTGTATACAAAATGAATGTACTGTATCACCCAAAGACAAATGGTGAACCATACAATCAGGTTCTACAATTCTACAATTCGAGAAATGCTGTGTGATGAGTCAGTTTTCTCAACCAGCGTTTGTGATTGAAAAAAAATATCTCTCGGAATGTGAGTTCTGAAGAAATAAATATTTTTGTTGTTTTTGTTTCTGTTAGCAGACTATTCAAATGCAAAGTTAATATACAGTATACAGTACATGTACTGTACATGATATAATATGAATAAGATAATCTTATATCCGGCTAAGTAATGTAATCTGGCTAAATAACATACAAGATACAAAACAGGTGTTAAGGATTTTTACCTGGGGTTCCTATTAATATACTGTACCATTTCACTTAAATTATAATATGTATTCAAACTTTGTTATACTGAAACCTGTTAAAATATTCAAAAACAATAACTGCGCACCAATTAATAGTTTGAATATTATTAAAGACATGGTTATTACCTAATTATAGAGTGGTATTATTATGTCTCTGACAGGAATAATCAGACAATAACTTAAAAGCATTTTTTTTTCTCCCCCCATGTTGATCACTTCTGCTGGGCAATGACTATGGTGTATACATGTGGATATTCAAAATAGGTGAGTTATATTATTGTTGTTATAATGTAATTATTGTATTAATGTTTTCAGCATCATCTTGCCTATCAACTAGGCTGAGTATTGATTCCTATAACCACTATGATGAAATTTAGTAACAATTCTAGCCAGAACAAAACTGTGAATAACAATAATGATGACATCATATAATAAAATTAATGAAATACTTGCCTTCTACTCCACTATAGCTGTAACATTGAAGACTGAGTTGTAAAAAAAGTGAAAAACTAGCATGGCGGCATTTAATTTCTTGGCTATTTTATGAAGAGCTGACTTAAGACATGCAAGTGTATATTTCATAATGCGTTTTTATATGCGCAGGTATAGGCAATTCCCAAACCTGGTTATTACTTTAAGTTTTTTCAACATTACATGTAGAATGTAGCATAGTAGTGTTTTTACAGTTATGTTAATTTTTTATAGATCAGCAGACAACATATAGTAAGGTCGGACTTGGTTTCTGGTTTCCATAGTAACCATCAATTCAATGAATATACTGTGTATGTTATTGTACGTTAAAACTCCGGTGAAGAGAAAATACAAATATAAATTATTATATTTAAAATTATATAATGAGTCTAGGACATCAAGTTTAATGAAAAAAATAAAAAAACATCAAGAAGGTGGAATAAGAAAGAGGAAAGAACAAGATACAGTGATACAGCCAAGAGACAGAGAGAGGAAAGTTGATAGCTGAACAAGATTTGACAAAAAAGCAAATCTGAATATAGCTGGAATCTTAAAACAAAGACCAACTTATACAATCTACAGTATGTGTTCACCATAGTCCATTTTTTACCTACAGTAATCATTATCTGTGGTGTAATATTTTGGTTTGTTTCTGGTAAAAAAATCTTACTTATGAACATGCTAAAAAGTTATAATTTTCATGTTTTTCTTAAATTGCCAGTTAGTGTATGGGGTGATTAAAAAAGGTTACAGGCATTCTCCACCGATGGTATTTTTGATGGCACGTGATGGTAAATGTGTGGCACACAGGATTTTCAAAAAGAGCTAATGCAAGCTCCAATTCGAAATTACTATTTTTTTTTAATAAAGTGCCTTCATTGCTGTAATCTTGGCATGTGTATGCAAATATCTGAGATGCATCTGTTTTACTGCAAAAATGCTTTGGACAAAGACTAAGTAATTTGTCTGAAGAAAAATGTTTAAAGAAATGGAAATGTAGACTTTACAACCTTTATACAGGAGCTGAGGCTCAGGTGGTGGAATTGTAAGAGACATTAATGGAGTATATTAAATGTGTTTTATTCTTCTACGTTTGATGGTGTTCTCTCTTGCTGTGTGTTTCATAAATGTTTTACATTGACTTCATTTATGTATTTGAAACACAGAATGTGCAGTTTGACCTCAAACCATGTTTATTTACTCTTGATCATAGGCTTTTATAATTGAATGAACCATAGGCTTCATAAGCAGTGCCAACAAAAAGTACTGGGAAAGCAAAGTCAAAAATGCTATTTTACAGTCAAGCAATTTGAATTTGTGATAATGACATAAATATGAATTATAAGTACAATATAGTGTTTTTTACTGTTGCGTACTTCAATGAATATATTTTATTAGTACTCAGCTCAGTGATTTCAAGTGACTGTACAGCAAGTGTTGTGACACATTACTTAAAGTACATTTCACAGTGTAAATGTGGATATACAGTTGCATATGCCTCTGAGGCAAAAATTACATTAAGTGTGCAACCCTATTAGCTACACAAACTCTTTGTATAATCATGTTAGATGCATGTCATAAATATGGAGAGGTCATTCCACTGAGGCTTGATCTGTAACTCATTGACCTCTGCTCCTGTCATCATTAGTTACGTCATCAAAACAGATGAGATAGCCAGTTCCAAAGCTGTCTATGCATGTGTAGTACATGACATTAATTCCAACATTCTTCACAGATTAGGTGTTCTTGGAGTATCTGCAGTTCCATAATTCCTCCACACTTTACCTTTTTCATTATTGTGCCAATGGTTTATATACAGTCTCATACCCTGTGTATGTCCGTAAAACTTCATTCTAGAACTCTCTTGGTTCATCTTGTTAATTCCAAGCAAATTCTGAATCATGGTGGACATAACGTTTTGTCCAGGCTGTGCATGGCCATCTCAATAAGGGTTTAATGTTGTTATAATGTAATTTATGATGGTAGTAGCGTAAAGAATACTGGAGATTACAGAAATATATCATCTGCTTAGGTTGAAGAAAAGAGCAGCATAGTGGTGCAGTAGTTGGCATCATTGCCTTCCAGCACTGGTGTTCACGCCTTATGTTTTTATCAAGTTCTCTTTTTCCTCCAAAAATACATATCAGCCCAAAGATATACTAATAGGTTAATTGGTTTCTGATGTGAGCGTGTGCATGTGTGTGTCTGTGTTTGTGTCTGTGGCTGTGGCTGCCCTGTGATGGACAGACATCCTCTCCAAGGTGTATCCTGTCTTGTACCCGTTTCTTGCCGGGATAAGATCCAGCTCCTCAGTGACCCTGTATAGGATTTAGCGCTTAGAAAATGGATGGTGAAGATATGCTTCCATTTTGATTGGGTGGAGCTTCATTATGCAACATAAAAATGGCACAAAACATGCTGTCATTGCAACCAAGGTGCTCATTATTAGCAGAAAAGTGGAAAATCTTTAACCAGCTGAGTCTAGATTTCTATGTAATTGAGCATAGTGATGAAAAAATGAAAGCAGTAGCTGTGGCAAAACTTTAAAAAAAATTACACAATCAGTTATAGATAGCTTCTTTTCATAATTCAGACTTTTAAAGTCTTAAAGTTACTTGACATGAATAAGACCCAAAAAGACTTAAAGTTGTTATTGCTGCCAAGAGTGCTTTCCTGAGTCAGAGAGTAAAAGCTTATGTAACTGACATATTTTAGTTTTCAACTTTATTTTTGCTGACACAACCTTTCACTGAAAGTGTTGAGTTTGAGCATTTAAATTTTGAGAAAAATATTATCTGTACGTGTATACAGTACATCACTGCTAATTGAACGGAATAACACATCACTGGCAGGGTGTCTATGCATTTGCAAGTCACTGTATATAATTTAACAAAACAAGCACAGACATATACAAATATAAATACCAGAATCTTCAAGATTTCATTGACAAAAATGTAATAAAATCAGTTAAGAGTTACCCTAAGCTGTAAAAAGATAAAATGATCATTTAAGTTTTTTTATGATGTATAATTCATTATTAAGTATCAATACAAGCATTTTTAACCGAGAAGGCTAGAAACCATTATATAAAATTTTATATGCTCAACTGAAAGGAACATGGAACTCAAAGGAATTGTTCTCCTGACTTACTCCTGAATGCACAGGAGATATGTTCCAAGAGCAATTTATATTCTGCAATTTCCTATAATTCCATATGCATCTTGAATGTAGTGCTGTAGTATGTGACTATTTGTTACACTAATGAGATACTCCAGCATAAACAACTTTGCAGGACGTACTCTTGTAGATTTAGGAAGACAGGGTGTAGTCTCCCAGGTTAAGACAACCATTTACAGAATGTATAAGCATTTTAATGATAATTTTACATGGTAAAGTTACTCTCCCATCTTTTCTGTTCTGTTTTAATATTCAAGTAGAAGATAAAACAAAAGGTATTAGCTACATAAAAATATGTGCTATTTTGCAAAGGCAGACATGTTTTGCCTTTTCATTTAAGGGCACAAAACAGATAGTTGATAGTGAAGTTATTAAAATGTTCTGCTTACTTTTTACAGTATGTGGATTAAGTATGGATGGCATAGTAGTTATCGTTGTTACCTTGTAGCACTAGAATCCTTGGTTAAATTTCTGGGGTGCTACAGTATCTGTGAGACATTTGCACATTCTCATCATGTTCATGTGAGTTTCCTTCCACAGTCCAAAGCCATGCTGGTAGGTTAATTTGTTCTTTGTAAAAACTGGCCCTGGTGTGAATGTGTGCATATCCCATCTTGTACTCAGTCTTTCCCAGGATAGGCTCCAGGTGAACTGGATAAACAGTTATTGACAGTAATGTGGTATGTTAAATATAGCATGTAAATATGACATGCCAATTGTTATATAGTAAAAGCTACTTTCTTCAACAGTCTGCTTCTCAATTGTAACTGAAATGCACTATTGTCTTTGATATGGTACATACTGTCTCTTAATATATGTTCTGATTTCTTAGAACATAAGAATAATTGAAAACAAGAGGAGGCCATTCTGCTCACCCAGCTCATTTGCTTTCTAGCAGCTAATTAATCCAAGAATATGAAAGAAGCTACGGTATTTACTTCTGGCTTGTTCTACATGCACACATTTTTCGAGTAAGTGCCTCCCATTCTTAGTTTTAAATGCACTTCCCTGTAGTTTCCACTTGCATCCTCAGATATGCCTTATTTCACCCTAATTAGGTGAGAAGAGCTTGATAAAATGGGTTATTTTTTTAATCTCAGTGGTCTACTGTGTAAAACACAAATTATTTTACACATTGACACTGACTGAAAAGCAAAAGAAGGAACTTCAGGACAAAGTTTTTCTAGAGCTCCAAAACATTACACTGTACGAACAGAAAGCACTACAGGTTTACAAAGTATGTGTTTGGGTATCAGGAGCAGACAGTAGTTGGAGAAATTTCATTTGAAATGGAAAGACAAAATGCAGCTCTGTGGTATTTCCTGTCACTCAGCATTAAGCAACCTTTTTTTAAAACGTAGTAGTAGTTTGTGTTAAACTAATTAAGAAGAATAATTTATCAGAGGCTAAGGAATAAAACAGGATCAAAATGAAACTCTGACACAAAAAGCTAAACTACAAATCTTGTGCTGGAGGTTGGTATTGTGGATCAGGTGCATATTAATATTCAGTGCTGTTGGAATAATCATTTCAGGGCACTCATTTAACTACACCAGGGCTCTGCAATAAGAGCAGCAAGAGTGAGAATGAGGATCACCTGCTGTTTGTTCACTCAGTACGTGGGAACACATGCTGTATAACTGGCTAACATTTAACACAGAATCTGTGAGCCCTTAATTGCTATCATGGGTTCCAGTTCAATAAAATCTAAACTGTAGTGTTTTTGCAGAGACTGAGCTTTGTGCAGCCTCAGAATCTTGTGCTTGATGGGCATGATCAAGAAATGGCCTGTGGGGAGAGCTCATTTAACTGCCGATTAATATTTTATAAACATTTCCTGCTGCTAAGAGACTTTTTTTGTTATTGCAAAGTAGATACATGCATGGATGTAGGCACACATGCGTCAGTACCATGATGTCATTTGTTAAGCTTTGCAAAGACTTTTAATTCCGTTATAACTTTTAATTAATTAATGTGTGGTTTTGTGAGTGATATTGTCTTCCAGTGCATGGAAAGAGGAAATCAAGGGTAATTAAATTCTTGCCTGGAAACAGGCACTTCTTCACTTAAATGTTATGGGAGTCTGGAATAAGCTACCCTGCCAAGCTGATTAAACTAATACCATAGCTTCCTTCAGGATCTGACTGGATGAGATTCTTTGATCAAGGGCTGATTGGCTTTTTCCTTTATGTTTTTTTTAGGAAAATGTGTTGAAAATATAATTGCTTAGTTTAAAATGGCATTGTACAGTAGTTTCTCATACATTATATCTTTAATTTGGTTATACCTTGCTATACAAGAATTAAATAATTGGCACAGAAGATTTTAAGTTTAATCATAATGAGCCACACAAGGTTATGTACAAGCAGGAAAACAGCAACAATGTACTGTACCTGCATGTTTAAAGAAGAAAAGGAAAGCAAATCTTTTGATTTTTGATCATTGCCAATGATCAGTCATCTAAAATGACTAAATTTAAAAATAACTGATATGGGAAGTCATTAAAAAAAAAATACATATACCAGAAAAGGAAGAAATACTGTCCAAATATGTTACTAGCAAATGGTTACCAAAGTCATCAATTAGTCAGCAGAGTGAATAGATGATGTACATGTCTGGATAGTACATTGGGAATTCTTAGATTGACCAATCCTAAAGGAGTGCTCTGACCTGTATGTTTTATTACTGGCATCAACCCTGGGCCTATGAGGGCCACCTGGTCCTCACTCTTGCTTAAGCATTTATTTTGAACAGGGCCTATGAGTATACATCCTTTCACTTGATTGATACTGTACCTGCTTGGCATTTACTTCTTCTCAGTTTTTTTCACTGAGCTGAATTTGTGTTTCTATGTGGGACAGTTCCCGATGCACAGATAAGTAAACAGGAATCTCATATTAATGAGGGAGGGAATCTCGTTTTAAGAAGATCCCTTAGTCCCAGGCTGCTGGCATTACAAAATCCTATCCATTTTAAATTGGAACACCAAGTCATTCAAACAGCAGGATTAGAAGCACCGTCTCACAAGACTGCCTACAAATCTGGAGGCAGGGAAAGGAAGGCTAATGTGATTCAGAAATTTTAACACTGGAATCACTATTATTTAAGATAAGGCTTGACAGTTTATAGTTTAAGCCCAACTCGTGTTAGTCATCATTATATTATCTGCTCAGGGGCACTTTCCACTCTCTCTCTTTCATTCTCTCTATATTTCAGGGTATTAAGGCATATTAATCTCATCCAAAACCACCCTGTTATATGTGTGTCTACTGTATCTCTCATATGAATTAATGCTACTTCTCACCTTCATAGATTACTCTTTCTCTGACCTTTAGAATAAAATATGGAATTTTCAGATCAATGGAAATATATGAGCAATTTATCCTCCTTTCATATTGTAGATGATATGTATTTACAAGATCTTAGTAGGATCAGTGTACTTCATGAGTTGTTTGAAAAAAAAGATTCTTTACAATCTTTTTTTTCTTTTCTATTTATCTAAAATTGTTCTTGTTTTTAAACAATGTTTTTGTAAGTTTGATTATAAAGGTTGAACCCAAGGACTTCATGAATCCCATTAGGGTGTCCCCATAAAGATAGCTGACACACTGTAAACAGCTACCACCTCTGTCTTCCAGAAGAGCAACATGCAAAATGCAGTCACAAACTGTTTGGTGAATATCTGTTTAAGACAAATTTTTCATTTCTATGTGATAATAGTGTGAAAAATAAAATTAAATTTAAACTACTGTAAATCATCCTACAAAATTGACAAAGCTTCATATTTTCATTTACAAATAGAAAACTAATTCAATTTGCAAATGAGCTTGTTGGATACACATTATTATAATTGCTGAGGATTCATTTGTTATTAAAATCTTGTGATCTTTTCATGCATTTTTTCATGCACAGACAATACATGTTGGTGCTTGAACCAGTGGAAAGGTATTCAGTAAAGCAAGTTTAAATATATTGTTATAGTCTGCAGATTGTAATGTATAGATCTTCATAGAAATTATTATTATTATTATTATTATTATTATTATTATTATTATTATTATTATTATTATTATAAGAGTAGTGATATCAGTGTTTTAATTTACTTTGACAATCAGAAATTGTAAGAACACAGAATTGCAAGAGTACTTGATTACTTTTAAGTCTTTTATGTGTATTCGATTTACTGTATATAGTAAAAACTTTAATGATATAAAACCAAAATATGCATAACAAAAAGCTTTTTGGGTCAGGCTGCAAGTTAGACAGGTAGGGGAACTCATTTCATACCAGTTATAGCTAGGTTCTGAATATACTGAATACATGAATATGGGAAAATAATAGTACTGTATGTTTGTGAACACAAGATTTCTTCTTTTTTTAAATTAATATCTTGGGCAGAATTCAATATTTTATAAAGACTCATTCTCTTGGTCTGGTGTCTTGGAGAAAGGTTTAAGTCCTGACTTGGACTGCTTGCAAACATGTCATTGGAAAAGTCAGATTGCCAGTTCAGCTCAAGAGAGATGAGGAGCTAGTAAATTAACTCACAAAATAATTGAGGTTCTATTTTTTAAGATGCAACATCACAGTTAGTGGTTGGCTGAGATGCCATCAGTTATAGGTCTGGTTTTCATCCTGCAGATCCCTCATTGGTGGATCATCCTTTGGGTGATTAACAATCATCTTGTACCGTGGTCAAGAGAAGAAATAGACTACAGAATAGGACTGGCTCTGGGCATAAGCGAACTATAGGGGCACCTACTGTATAATGTGCAACACAACATATGTGTTTGTAATCAGATGTTCAACTCTGAGCAACAAATTCCCCATAGTTATTCTTCCTGTTGCTACTGTGGATGTTTATAATGACAGCCCTGTCAAAAATTAACCAATCATCATTGAGTATGTAATGAGATGTTTGTTTCTGATAAACCAAGTTGTGAAGTAAAAATGTCTAAAGGAGGCCAGCTTTCATACAGTAGGTGTCCTTTCTGGTATTTTGGGCAATTGTGTCATAGTAGTGTCTTTATATCATTGAAATGAAAAAGTAGTTGAAGAAATAGTTGAGTTAACACAGGTTTATCTCCACAATTTTGTGCTAATCTAGGTTGTTAAAGTTTGTTAGTTATAAAGTAAGCCAAGTCAAGTAATTGAAATAATGCATTTGTATTACATCTGATTTTAACTCTTCAGATCCATGTAACTAGCGGACGTTTTCTAGTTTTCTAGTTATACATAAAGACTACTTGACGTGTTTTAGTAGAAGTTAACAGATTCATGTTTCTAACAGTTTTATACAGGTTGTGTGGGTCACCTGGCTAAAAATTGGCGCTGCTTGGCCAAACAAAGCATGAAAGTGAATTTACAGTACCAAAGACTGTTCAGCGATTATCGACATTTAGTAAAAACACATTGTTTTTTTTTGGTTACTCCTGTATTACTTTAAAAGGGGGTATTATGAAATTCATTAACCCCCATCCTCTAACTACAGTATATCACTACAGATGCTTTTCTGAAATATTTTGGAGGGGCCTCCTCTACAAAATCCCAAATACCTTCGGATGAGGGAACAAAACTTTCTTTGTTCTCTATAAGTTAGGCACTCAAAACCATCAGTCATCGTCTTCTTCTGCTGAAGTCCCTGCAAATCAGGCAAAATCCCATAAAAAAGTCAAGATCAACACAAAAGTTCTGCCCCACCACATGATCTGGCTGATTGGCCATCTAACCTACTGTATCTGACATGGCTCAAATAGGTTTGGTAAGCAAAAGACCATTTAAGGTAAAAACAGATTTTACATTTCCAAAAAATAGGATGGATAAAGCTGCCATCACCATTAATTCAGCAGAATGTTGATCAAAAGTGAAAAGATCAACAGACGCAGGCTTGTCTATTCTAGAAAAATAATGCCTTCTTCTGCTGTTGTTCCAAATTGTTGATAGGACATGGGCTGGCCGACAGGAAAAATGCTTCTGTTCTGCCCATGAAAAAAATGATGTACTGTACACTCAAAACACGTCAATGTGAAAAGAATTGGGGATGGAACTTAAGAGAGGACAATCAATTGATAAACAAGTGATCTCACTCCTTGAGGCTGCGAGATAGCATTGTCAAGACGTTCTAACATTTTTAATGCGTATAATTCAGTATCTGACAGAGAGATACTTGCTTTAAGGGGATCCACAGCCATTGTACATTAGACAAATAATGTATAATTTCTTCAAAGCAGCTGAACTTCTAGGAAAGTAATGAGACAGCATATGTGGCAAGTTGAAAGTGGAATTAGTGGCCACACAGGACATCTGGATAAAACCGTTCAAAATGAGCGAATTACAATGTCTTTCATCATTCGAACTGTAACGTTGGAGGACACACCAAAGATTAAAAAGTACTACTGGATCCTTTGGCTACGTACAGAAGTTTTTCACTCTCTTTTCAGCTGCATCTCAAAGATGGACAGTCCTGAAGAATCATGTCAACATCACCCTGAAGATCTGGTCTTAAACAAGGTGGGAAAGTCAGGTGAAAAGCATTGAAGCTGTAGGCCTGTATTGTACCAGACTCCTGAAATAAGACAGGTACTCTTGGACATCAGAGACAAAGCCACAGATCCTGTCTTCAAAATTGATGGACGGTCGTTGGCAGAGGAGTTTGGGTCCACTTTTCGATTTGTACTATGATGTACAGATTCTTTGCAAAATCCAATGAGTCAGCAAACTAATGCAGCCTCCTTCAATACAGGTGGATGTGGTAGTTTAGCTGCTAAACAAGTCAAAAATCTTTTTGGTCAGATATTGATATACTGACTTTGCTGTACCACAAGCATCGGCAAAAGACATGTGTGAAGATATGAATGTATCCTGAAGGAGAAAAGGCTAAAAAGCTCAAAAGGGCATTTTTCTTATGAAGCTCCAGACGATCCTATCACTGATAACATGAAAAAAACTAGTAACCACATTATTCAATGTGGTTGTAGATTATGTCATTGTGTCCTTGGAAGAGAGGTTCAAAATCCTTGGAGAACTTAAAGCCAGGTTTGGAGTCCAGTTCAACTTCACCGAGCTGTCAGATGAGGAAATAACAAACAAGTGGTACCTTAAGTGATTGCCTTAAGCTGTGGTAATCAATGTGATATAGATGTGACGGAACCGGTTATTGAAATTCGAAACGTGCTAGAGTTACCTTCAGCTAACATGACCTCACTGGAGTTCCTAACCTTCATTCCCCAAAGCATCCAAAGACCAAAGGTGTACCCTAAACTGTGGCAAGCCCCTTGGATTATCACTCTCCCAGTGATAGTGGCAGGAGCAGACAAGAGCTTGATTAAAACATACCTGTGGTCAACCATGCCACAAGCCTGTCTCAGTGACTGGCCATCATGAGGATCAATCATGCAATGAATTGACGATTATCGTATGAAGAAATATTGATTAGTTCGCCTCTAGAAAATCTAGGCGAATTGATGTACAGTATAGAATGTTTTTTATAAAACATTCCCATCTTCTCCGCCTTACTGATCTTCTTTGTTACTGAGTGCACTTTTTTTCTTACATAGTTTCATATTTATTTCTACAACTCCCTTCTACAAAGGTTTTAGTGCAGTAATTTGTACATTATAATTTGCTATAATTTTGAGGAAACAGTATTGTCAAAAGACAGGTATGTTAAAATACGTGTTATCTTTGTAAAACATGTGCTTCTTCTTCTTGTTTGTTGGTAATTCATAATGTGTTTTTCAAAGCTGGTTAATAAAAGTTATATATTTTCTAGTTAGATAATTCATTTATTTAATTGTTCTAAATAGAAAAATATGTTTGAGTTGGGGGCTGATAATAGAAGTGTATGCGCAAATCGTGATCTGGAGGGGCCCCTTTTCAAGATCTTGCCTAGGGCCCCCAAAAAGCTAGGGCCTGCCCTGCTACAGACTTACTGGAGTCAATATGCACTGTATACTGTATCATTAGATGGATACAGCTTTATAATGTTTGTTATCAGGGGGGCCTCTTTAGCCACATTCCTGTGTCTTACACAGAGTGACACCAAGCTGCTTGGTCAAGGCAACACAAAGATTATTAAAAATCCTTAGCAACACTTAATTCTAACTGTAATAATACAGTAGGTCTTATCACTACATCTAAATCACAGCACTTTATTTATTAATGTCTGGGTACAAATCTACACTTAATAAACCAAGAGAAAGAGTAATGCCTTTATTTACCCTCCATGAATGAGCAATGAATCGATTCTGTGGTAACTGACATATCAAATAGACATGTTAAGCTTGTTGGTAATTGCTCAATAACATTAACTTTCAGTGGCTCTCTTTGATCTGTGTGATACAATTCTAAATGTAAAGGTCTGCATAACTTTAATTTGAAAATTCTGTGATATACTGTATACACAATGTTCATTTGTTTCTGAACACCAGTATTTTATTTATTGTACTACCGTGTTGAAAAGGAAACACAGTCACAAACTCTTCCAATACAGGTACATATTAAAGGCAGTATGTTAAAGGGAATTTAGCATGACACTAATAAACATTAGTTTGCAGTAAAAATAATCTGGATGTTGATTTTACAAAAAATATTCCAGTCATTTTAAAAAATGAGACATTTCACTTTACAATTAAAAAAAAAAGTACAGATTTACATTGAAAATTAGTTGCTTGAATGTATGCTACAGTATAAGATCAAGTTACACTTAGCAAGTTTCAGTTGCTATTGTCTTCTGGAAATGAATAGGAGAATTAATAAAAAAACAGAATAAACCAATTTCCTCATCACACTGTACCACAGCATGCTAAACTCATTTTATTATTTCTTTCATGACAACATTTTTTATTTCTTTTGACGAACTTTTCCTACAATGTGTAGGAGACCTTCCTTTCTTCAACAATATTAAACAAACTGCTGTTGCAAATGGAGGGTTACAAAAATTGTGAAAATCAGGAATCAACCAAGTGGTTAAGTCAATAAGTTAAATAATTATTCATAACCCCCAACTTGCAAGTGATTTCTCTAGAACAGTGGTTCTCAAACTTTTTGGACCAAGTACCACCCCTAATCCAATCAAAGCATCCAAGTACCACCTACAAGTCATCATCTCATAGGAACCCCAGAAATTCTCAATGACCAACATGAGCGCGCGTGCACACACACTCACACATACATATAATAAATATTACAATAATAAACTTTATTTGATATAGCGCCTTTAAAGGTGGCCTCTCAAAGTGTTTTACAGAAAAAAAAACATTAACAACAACTAATAAAAAAGCACCATTTCAGTGAGAGGGGTGAGCCTGTTTAGTTGAGCAAAGCAGATGTGAATTAATTTTTCGAGCCTTGATACAATTCACAACAGAGTCTAACAGATATTAAATCGTCAGGCATTTTCTTGACGGCAAAGGTCTCGCGGTGGATGTTATAATGCGTACATTAATCTCTGGAGCAACCTCTCTAATTCCTGCAACTACACCGTTATGTCAGCTCTAGCACCGTCTGTACAAACTCAGACGCATTTTATCCAGTCGAGGCCATTCTCTTCGATAAATTCATTCAGAAGCTGAAATATGTGCTCTCCTGTAGTTGCTGTTGGTAGCGGTTTACAGAACAGAAAGTCTTCATGGGA
The DNA here is from genome assembly GCF_059453375.1 of Lepisosteus platostomus. Lineage (NCBI taxonomy): Eukaryota > Metazoa > Chordata > Actinopteri > Semionotiformes > Lepisosteidae > Lepisosteus > Lepisosteus platostomus. The sequence continues at coordinate 17,907,264 of NC_142611.1, forward strand.
CATGCCCTCAAACTCGTATCTAACGTAAACGAGCAAATTGGCCAAATCGACTACAGACTCATCTAATTGCAGTGAAAAACATCTGCTCATCTTAACGCGCTCTATCAGTGTACTTTTGATATAATCCTTCATTTCAATAATTCTATGAATGACTGTGTCTTTTAGGGGGAGGGGGGCAGCAGGTCGAGTTGTTTAGCAGCTTTTTCTCTACACATAATACGTGTCAGCTCTTTTGCCAAAGGTAAATAAGGTTCTTCAAAAATAGTGTAGCTTACCTGCTTTAGCAATACGCAAGCTTGCATTTTTCCGTGTTTCCGTTTTTATTTCTGTATTTATTTAAAGTTTTTATTTCATGCGCATGGGAGCGAAACACAGAGACGCTCGGTGTATTTTTCTCAAATTAGAACAGTTCTTAAATATTTTTCTGTTATCACGCTTTCGTGTGCTCACAAGATTATCTGCGTTCGTAGCACGTATTTCTATGCATTCCTGTGTTTACAACGTTGGCATTGTTCCAAAATCACGCACATTCTCCTTTCTCCCTATTTGCTGGAGATACAGTAGCTTTTTTTAAATACAATTGGTCACTTGCATCCGTAGCACGCATTCCTATAGAGTGGTATAGAATTACAGAGTATCTCTTGTGTCCACTGAAGTATTAGCGCGCACTGTATCGTAGTACGTAGGCTGCATATTCGACACGTATTAAAATACAAAATATGAAAACCCGTCCCGATTTTTCAGCGCACACGACACAGTTCCAGGGTCATTTGGCGTACCACTTGGCGGCTCTCCACGTACCACTGCCGGTACGCGTACCACAGTTTGAGAACCACTGCTCTAGAATATATCCGACCGGTTGGTATAATGATAGTGATGTGAATTTTTTGTTCTCTGGTACAGCTTTGTTGAAAGGAGTAATAATCCAGACACACTTGTTTAAACATACTGTATATTTATTACAATGACAAAACACAAACTACACTACACACAGCAAAACATACAACACACAAGTTACTCTATGCAGAGCATTTACAAACAAGACTTTTCAGAGGCCTAACATTCTAGTCACCCAGAAAACCCCAGACTGCAACAAAGCATTAAAAACTCTTAATGCCTACAGAGGCCACATAAGAGATAAATGGCTTCTAACTAAATACAATGTGACCTGCAGTTAAATCTCTCTCTCTGCACCCTGAATGCCACAAAATAAATGAGAGCCTACTGTATATCCCTACTGTATATCACTTTATTGGCCATATACAATTTCTTGCATTAGGAATTAATCTTTTCGCATATTCCAGCTTGCTCTCCATGAGACACACAGACAGGGAGAGAAACTTGGGGTCAAAGTGCAGGGACAGCCATTGTACAGCCATTGTACAGTGCCCCTGGAGCAGTTGGGGTTGAGGGCCTTGCTCAGGGGCCCAATGAAGTTGGATTCCTTTGCCGACCACAGATCCTTAGCCACAGTGCCACCGCTCCGCCCACGAGGGTAGGCATTATTTAACAAGGCTAAAATACTTAGCTCCAGTCAGGTTTGGAAGAGTTCTCCGGAGTCTTGTCTCTCCTGTTCTTCTTTCCTGCTTTTTCTTTCTTCTTCCCTTTTCTAATGTGATCTTATATTGTGTCTTTCTGTACTGCTCCTTGACAATCATTAACCCACAACTTACCTAGGTATACGAAGGTAAACTTTACAATTGTTTCTGCTCAAGGGTTCCCCCTGACCTCAGAAAAAACATCCTCTGACCTTTGAAGTTGGAAGTGTTTACTCTGCCAAGTGTCACAAACTTTATCTAAAATGTAAGAGACACCACTCAGTCACCTAAAGCTGTAACACTGTCAATGTTGAAATGCTTCCAGAGAGTGTTAACAGATACTGTTTTACATTAGTGGAACAATGTAATTTATTACAAATTTTCAGTCCATTTTATAAACATATCAACTATCACATTACACTTGGAAAAATACAATCAGCATCTTCTGAATGGTTTTTAAATGTGACCTTGTTCAGGGTCAATTCTGACTGAGTTTACCCCTGGAGACATCAATAAAATGTCTCCTGTTCAGTAAAGTAATTTTAGCCATGATAGAAGTCTGATATGAGCTGCCATTACAAAGATTAATTGATGATATTTCTGAAATCTCCCTATTGCCGTCCTTCTTGTAAAGAGAGCAATAAAAACCAATATGCTGGCTTTGGGAAAATGCATGTGCAAAACTTGATAACAATGCACTAAAAATAATCATGTTGGCTTGTTGCAAACAGAAGGTGCCTTGGTACTTGAGAGTTAATAGGACATTGCAGACAACAAGCCCCTTGGCATTCAAAACACAGCTGTTTCTGACAACTGCAGTTATTGCACTTTCAACTCGTATGGAAATTCTGCAATGGAGTCTCATTACTGCACACTGAGTGAGACACTGCAAGAGATGGCAATTTGTTTTTCTTTGCAATTTATTTTTGTTTTACTGCAGAATATGTATATATTAGTTTTGCTGATCAATATTAATTTAGAGTTATTGATTTGGCACTGAAGGAAACCACGTACTGTAGATCTGTTGAGGATATTGGAATGAGTTTGGTGGATCTGGGAAAATCTAACCTGATTAAGATTTTATATGGTAAAAGTAGGTACAATTAGTTGGATTGCAGTACTATTTTATATTTACTTCAGCATAATGCACATGTTTATGGACAATGGCTGGTTTAATTCAATTTACTCCCAGTACAATCCCACGGTAATTTGCATGATGTTTTGGTTGAATTGCAATTAACTGAATTACATTTAGAGCAGATGTTGCAATTGATAGGCAAGTCATCAAATAAAAAGAGTGGCAACTGGGTTTTGATGAATAGGTGTAGCTCTGTAACACTAGGTGGCGATAAAGCTTGCGTAAGCCTGAGTCTGAGAAGTAAGTGACAGTGTGTCACAATTATAGGCCCATACATAACAAAAAGAGACTCCACTATGACTTGCCTTACATTCAATGGTGACAATAGCTTCAGGACCAAAGAGTATTTTTGAGTGAGTATGGAATCTCAGGCGTTGATGAATACTGATTTGCTTTTTGTGAAACATTTTTTTTTCTATTTCACCTTTTTAAAAAACAACACAGTACAACAATTCAACAACATCCTCTCCTCTTACAAAGAAATTCACCCCCACTATAAGTAATCCTCCTCTCTGAGCAAAAGACTTCTAAAATAAAATTAGACAGCAGGGACAGAAGTGCTCCAAGCTTCCACATTCAGTAGATGAGAACTTCATATGCTGAGGATTGATGGAGCAAATGCAGAGGATTCCGATGCAGCATTAACACCTTTAAAGCTGTGATTTAAAGCTGTGTGTTTTGCTTTAGCCAGACACCAAAATGGGAGTTGTTGTTCTACAAAAATATTTGTTGAGTGCAAAAAATATTCCTGTTTACAAAAGTGGAAAATGGCAAAAAAAAGCTTCACCATAATGACATCTAGGCATGTGTGAAAAGTGGCCTTAACCTACCATAACCTAACATACAAAAAACTTACAGCCAAATCTAGTATGATAGAGTCTAAAAGGGGTCATATAAATAAGGGTAATATGTAAACAACTCAGTTCAGTCCACTTTATTGTCATTCTGCACTTATACAGATGTACAAGAGAGAACGAAATATCCAGTAGTTTCTCCTGGGCCAAGGTGTACAATACACGAGAAACAATTAACATAATGTCACAGAACAGCACAAAAAACAAACATGAGGGGGGACTGAGGATCATTACAGCTTTTGAGATACTATTGGTATATAAGTAAAAATAAAACAATGTAATGAGTAGATAAATAGATAAATGAATAAATGGGTATTTACAGTAGAGTAAGTAGTAATGTGCAAATAAGCATTCTGAAATACAGGGGTGGGGGGGGCGTGAGACAAGTGCAGACAATAGTGCAGGACATAGTCATAACACGACACGACAGTGCAAACATTACAAGGCATACAGTCAGTAGGACGGTGGTGATAGCACAGGAGTGGGTGGTTGTTCAGCAGGTGGTGATCAGTCCGTGTGCTGTTTGGAATTCAGTAATCTAACAGTCAGCAGGAAAAAGCTATTCCTGATTCTGGTGGTGCTGGCTCACAGGCTGTGATACTGTCTTCTAGAAGGCAGGGGTTTAAAGAGACTGTGAAAAGGGTGAGAGGGGTCTTTGATGATGATACGTGCTCTCCTGACACACCGCTTGTTGTAAATGCTCTGGATGGTAAGTAGTGAAGTCCTGGTGATGGACTGGGCTGTCTTCACCACATGCTGCAGAGCTCCCCAGTCAGAAACAGTGCGGTTCCCATACCAGATGGTGATGCAACATGTCAGGATGCTCTCGATGGTGCCCCTACTGTATAGAAACTGGTGAGGATGGAGGGCGGAAGACTGGCTCTTTTCAGTTTCCTCAAGAAGTGGAGATGCTTTTGTGCCTTTTTGACTAGGTGTGATGTATTGTGGTTCCAAGAGATATGTCCCAAGTCTTTGGTGATATGTACACCTAGGAACATGAAGCTGTTAACTAACTCCACCGCTGAACCATCAATACACGGGGGAGTGTGGACGGTCTGAGTCCTTCTGAGCTCGACAATCACCTTCTTGGTCTTGTTGATATTGAGAGACATATTTTCATTTGGAGACAGAACTTCATTTGGAGAGTACAATTTCTGGGAATCAAATTTATATTTTCCTGAATATAGTTCCTGAAAATTCCTTTGATTTCATTCAAATTTCCTAACATTCAAATTTGAGAATAGCAACCACTGCTAAAGGTTTGTAGAATGCCTTGTACAGAACAACAACAACAAAAATGATAAACAGGGGATATCATTTTTTGTTTTGTCCCTGAAATTCAGAGTGTGACACCACCTCAATTGTCATACAATGTCTTTGAATCCCTGTTCAGGAAATGCCGTATAGAAACCTATGCCCTCAGGTAGTGGACGTGGGGCGACCTGGTGCTAGGCGGGTCTCAAGACATCCGAACCTCAATGCTGAGCCAAGGCAAATGAAAGACCCAGAAATATATAGCCCCAGAGAGAGAGAAACACCTGAAGGACAGCAAAGGACCAGAAACAAGAGACAGGACAGAGAAGGAGCACCCTCAGGCTGCAGAGGGCGTGACAGAGGGAGAAAGTGTTTCTGATTGGGTCTTCCCGACTTTGTGAGAATTTCGATTAAAGGCAAAGTCACAATTAGTCTAAGGGGTACACTGTTACAAATCCAATCTTGTAGTCTACAGTATATATGTATCAAAAGGATAATTAGTGTCAGGCTTAAAAGAAAAAGGCAAAGACAGCAAAACCAAAATGAAAAGACATAATTTTAAAGGTTGACAGAGCTAAAACACCTGCAATCTTTCTATCTGCGAAGTACAGAATTTATTATGTGGTCCCTTCCTTTTCCATGTGAATTTAGAAAGTTTGCCATTTATGACAATAGTTAAGGGGGGAGAATGAGGGAATATACAGTAGAACTAAAAAAAATCAAGTGAAGCACATTCCTTTTATTTTATTATGGAGATATGAGCCTGAAGAGAACAGAGAAAATGAGCCTGTCTGTTCATCTCAATGTCTACCCATTTGGAAATGTGATTAAAATCATTTAATGTGATGCAATTATTGTGACAGTGTGTAAAGAAGAATTAAATCTTCATACCTAGATATTGTATGTGACCGGCAGTTCCATTAGGAGGAAGGCTAGCCTTTTCCCTTTAAAACATTTTAAATCAGTAATTGTATATCCTGATAGATCATTCAAATCATCCAAATTACAGTGGATGGTTTGAGTGATCATCAGATGATCAGATGATCAGATGAGGCAGGGACTGGGAGGTGTTATCTATATAAAATATCATCACCACAGAAGATAAAAAACATTAGATAAGACATAGGGGTACAAATACAAGATTGACAGTATACAGTGGGTCACTTAATTATTATTAATTCTGAGTGCAAATAAATACAGTAAATCAGGGCATGCCCTATATATGTCAATACCTAAAGAATATATCCCTTCTTGAGCCCTAAAATCTCATTGCAAACCTTCCTGTCTTGGTTATGCACTTCAGGAAATGTAACCAAGCAGTGGGTTTCAAAATTGACTATCTACACCGCCTCACACAACAACACCCACACGCATATTGTAAGACTCTCATTTATTTTCTGAAATCCTACTATCAAGCTTAAGACACTTGCTGAAATGTTTTTGAAATTCATTGCTTATCAGAAATGTGTAAGTGTCCAGAAATGCTAACATAGAAAATGCTTTCTGCTTATAGGTTATGTCTGGCAGCCAGGAGTTTAAGTCCATTTGTAGTATCCAGTCTACTTAAAAACAATTACATGGGTTTGTACCTTCTATGTACAATCTGGGATTTGGGGATTAGTGCAGTAAACACAGAGTTCAAACTGGTAATCCGCACATCATGAAGTTTTGAAATAAAGCTGTTGGTCTTTTCAGTGTTTTGTTCTGTTGTGTTGTATATTATTATACAGTATGTTGACTGGCATATCTCAGTACAACATTTCTTATGGACCTATTGCACTAAAAGTTAGAATTACTGAATTAAAAAAGTCTTGTCCTGGTGTTTTTTATCACAATGGCCCACCTCATGTCTGACTCCTAGAGGGTCATATGGAGAATGTGGTATGTAGATGATACCCTTACATTACTCTTTCTTGTTTAATCTAATAGTAAAAATGTTGTGCCACAATTTTGGGATGCAGAAGTAGGACAGTATTGTTTCACTTGTTGTCTAACCGTTCTTTGGTTCTGGGTTCAATTTTATTCAATGGATCCTTCTGTGTGATGTTTGTATATTCTATTAATGTTGGGATAGGTTATGACATGTAATGGACTAGCATCATGTCCAGGGCATCATGCCCAGGGTGTTGTGTTCTCATATGCTTCTGGGATAGGCTGGGTTGTTCTAACCAGGAGTAAGCAGCCTTGTGAAAGCAAATAGATGATAGATGGGATAACATGTTTTGAAATACAGAAAGCATTTGTTTGGAACCACAAAAAGTATTGCTAACCAGTAGGGGAAACAGGAGGTTGTTCCTCAGTTTTAAAATAACTAAAAGCATTGGAAATTATCTCCCTCCCCATAAAAACAAATATAGCTAAGCAGATTAAAAAAGTTCTTTCTCCATTTTGGGGATTGTAATTTCTTTCCTTTTTAGTGATTTTGTGCCCTATGCATTCTGTTAGTTTCAAATTCCTGTAAGAAATTGATGTGTGGAACATACAGTATATTTTGTTTTTGCAAGAGAGATGAATAGCTCAGATAAGTTTGTGCTTGTACAAGCATTCCTCAGCAGCCAGTGAATTTATCAGGTCCCGATTAGATTATTGCAATGCAGTCCTTACAGGCGAGAGTACACAATTTTTAGGGAGTTATTAGAAAACCTTTTAAACAAATGTCTGCTCCTTTCCAAAAATAGAAGTTTAACTTTCCCTTTTTATTAACACTTTTGTTGACCTGAAGTCAGTGAGGGCATGTTCTGCTTTAATCTTCTCTAAACATTTTTTGTATTTTCTCAGTTTCATTTCTGAAATCCTAAATTTGCAATACATTCAAGTATTTTAATTGAAAAAGTAAAAAATTGTGCTTGAAACTGTGCCAGTATTGCTTTTAATATTTATTTCACAGTTTAAATATACAACATTTATTAGTTTCAAGTCATATTTTCCAATTTATTTTCTAATACAGTATGAAAGTCAGGAGAGTGCAGTATTTTTTAATGCTATGAAGCTATACAGTACACCTTATTCCTATTAAAGGAATTACATGTGTGAGTAGGAGGCAACACTGGTGCTGGAGGGATTCGCATTATTCATACCAGCCGAATGCTCAGTTACTTAATTGAGCCAATTATTTACTAAACTGAACAATGCATTGTTTCCATAACTTAAGCAGATGGTGAACTACAGAGACCTAAAAACTACAGAATCTAAACTCCTTGGAACCCAGATTTCTTCTCTAAATAAATATAGTGTATAGTGTATAGAAATATAAAGTACTATAAAAGATCTTCTGGACCTTTTACCATTAGTACTCACTTTCAACTTTTTTCTTACAAAAAATGGATCTATCAGTCTTTAAACATCAACACACCACATTTTTCCATCCTCTGTCATGCCTGACCTATCAAATACAATTTACATTTAAAATTACCACCCACCACAGTGGAACTGTAATGAAGTTACTGAACCTTAATGAAGGAGTGTGTTTTTCTTGCTCTTGTCTGGAACTGTCTATAAAAATATTCCCCAGCTGTTGTTTTGTCTTTGTTTTTGATTAGTGTTTTAAGCCTTTTCCAGCTCTTATACTTATAAAAACTGATCAGATACTTTATTTAGCCCATCATCAAAACATAATCAAACTACTGACCTAATTGAGCAAAAGCCTTCTTGTATCCAATTATCTATAGTAAGCTGATTTGCATTCCTATTTGTAAGTGCATGCCAGCCAATCATGCCCTTAGATATAGATGAGCTACTGTACATCTGAGTAATGTTTTTGCTGTCTGATCATTACAGCAGTGGGATTCTTTGATAAATGTCAGTGTTGGGTAGAGATGTGAACATTAACTAATGTGAAGTTAAATGGTGTTTTATTCAATCTGTTGAAGAAACACTGTGCAATCTTCTTTTTTGTCATTTAACACAGCAGAATATGTGCTGTATATGAAACAGGTATTTTACAATATTATAACACACAAACTGTATACTGCTACACCCCCTTAGTTTAAGTGAAAATGAGCAGCCTTATCAGAGAGTAAACTATGACAAAACACAATGTTTGGAAAAGAAATAAGCACAAACATATAGATAAAAGTTTACTTAGTTTTGCGTATGATGCAGGATCTGACATGGAACAAGGCTTTCATTAAGAGTTAGATAATTTATTTAATGTTGTAAAATCCACCATGATTTATTCTTGATTCTTCATTATTCTGATGCTTCTATTCCGATAACGTTTCAGAGATTTTGTTTGATTTGGGGTATTTTATATTTGACGTATAGAAAGTAAGTGTACAGGTACAGTATGTTCTTGTTTTTTAGTTTTTTTTGGTATTTTGAATTTTAATTAATTCTATCTTGAAATTGCTTTCTTTACATCTTGGCTTAAAGCAATTCCTGTACTTCATGAAGAGAATGACTAGCAGATAGACTCCTGACATCTTTTTGTAATACTGCAAGCTCTTCAATACCTTCACATAGGGGTTAGCACAGATTGGAAGAGTGGTTTGTCCCTAAATGATAACACTGCTACTCAACAGACACCAGTCACAAAAGTTGCTTTACAGAGAGTCTGCACAGGCTTTCCCAACTAATCCCAGCCCTCCTTAACTTGGTGCTCAGTCAATTGTATACCCTGCTTAGGGAATCTCAATCACTGCTGGCCTATTTACTTAACAAAAGTTCAAACTCATGATGTCTGGATGTGTCTCCATCTTAACCCAATATACAGTAGTTTTTAATATATTGTCAGTGCCTTCTGTACCTGGACTTGTTATAGTGTTGAAACCGATGTTTCTGATGTGTATTCAGTTCCCAGATACCAGAGGACTATTTGTTTGGCATAGTAGGTTAGATGCTCCTTTCATCTGTGCAGGTCTGGCCTACTGTATGGAGGTACATTTATCTGTTCAAGCATTGAAAAACCAACTGCAAACAATACAATGGTTTCTGATTTAGAAAAGATCTCATCCTCTGTTGCTGATACTGCTACACAGTTTAGACAGGATGAATGTAACCAGACACATGGTGTATAATGACTCTTTTCTGGTTTTACCAAAACACGTTGTGTGTTCAAAGTCCTTGTACTAGGCTAGGGTATGCAGATGTGTGGCTGAGAAAATAGTTGGATTCTCTGGTTATATTGCATACTGTATATTGCAGTTGTGAAGGTCTGTATTCTTGGAGCATGAGATAACAACTTTTCAAAGACTTTTGTTGTCTCTTTGGAAGATTGGGAACTTTGCATAGTTTTCTTTAAGAAACTGCTTTTCATTTTTTTTTTTTAATGTGGACTAATACACAAAGGAATTTAAGCAGCAATTAAAGACACTAATCAAACAGCTCCTAGAGCTTAACAAGTGGTCAAGGTTGCAGCTTCTTAGGTACTTACAGTGGCTGTCAAGCAAAACTTCATGTTCAGATAAATTAGGATAAAGTGATTACTTTCTGTATCAGAGAACTATTGGTAAATCTTGAGTAAACAATTCTTACAGTGACATTGTGCACCATATACTGTGGTTTATGCACCTGTAAATGTGTAACTTAGAATCTAATCATGTGTCTGTTTTTTTTTTGTTTTGCCATGCAAAATAAGAAAGAAGTGACAGTTGCAGGTATTACTAATAGCATACATGGTTGCTGTAGTTAGTTGTATACAATGCATTAAACATAAAGAAAATTTAGCACTCTGAGACCTCATTTTACATTTTAATAAATAGTTGTGTAAGAAATCTTGGAATCATAGTTGGGTTTATACAGTAGTTGTGGATTTAAATTCTAGCTGCAGACATTGCTGTTGAAACCTTTGAGCAGGGCACTTTACTAATCTTTCAGCTGTATCAGTGCCATTTCTGGGGTTATCAGCATCAATCTAGGGGAGTCACATGCTCTCTAGTCTGCTTAACACTACTGACAACAGGATGAGCTCTGTCTAACCCAATGAGCTTCCATGTGCTCTGTTATAGAATACTACTGCTAAACCTATGGGTAGGCTATATTATGACTGATACCATATAGTATTGTAACACTTTGGGGTTCACATGGGTGTGCACCCTCACCTCTGCCGCCACAGATCGGCCTCCCACCATCGGGGACTCAAACCTAGGCCTCCGGCGTCACTCAGCAGGGACCCAGCCTCTTGAGCCAAAGGGAATTCTCCCGTCAGCCTGGCGGCTGCGGTCCCTGCTATTCACAGGGAAGGGCAGTGACGTCACCGCTCTGGTAAGCCGGCTCTCACAAGCAATGGAGGCCATATGTGTTACAGTATGATGAAATAACTGATGATGGATTAATGTCATGCATAGCTAAGACATCTCTTATGCTCTATCTTGGGGCAGTAATTGTCCCTTTCCAATGGTATTTATTTCTCTAATCTGAAGCCTCTGCAATCTTAAACTAGTTTTCCTCCTGTATTTGTGCTGAGAAATCCTTCAATCATGCAGATACATGTCTTCGACAGCAGCTCTCTTCTCTTGGCTGCGTCAGGCTATGACAGTTTTAAGCCTCAATTCCTTTGGTTGTTGTGTTAAATATGCGTAAACATTCTGCAGAATCTCACGAGATTTAATGCTTCAGAAATCATCCATCACCCTAAGCAGATATCAAGCCTTCTTCAGAAGACGTTCCTGAAACCTTTTGACACAGGGAAAACTAAAGACTTATAAGAGACAGTGTGAGTAATCAATGCTGTTAAAATGCAGAATTCTTACTAAAAATATATTTCGAAAAAAATAATTCTCTATGAGTTTTAACCCGAATGTAATTGTGCATGGTCTATTAGAACATCCAAAAGGTCAGAATATGTCCCTAATGGAAAGAGTTTAAATATTAATATTACTAAAATCTTGGGTCAGTATGTGTGTCATTATACTTTATGTCACTCTTGTTTAATATAATTTCCTGGCCTGCAATTTTCAAAGGATTTTAAATATACACATGCAGTAGTGCCCTTGCCAAGAGACATCACTAGAATACACAGCATTCTATTCTAGTTTTCTTAATTACTGTCAGTGGTGCACGTACTACCGGTAATACTCAGAGAACCTGTGCTGATAGACGATAGACAATGTCATAGCTCTATGTTTATAAATCCTTTAAAACTGTAACCAAGTAAAAAACATAACTAATACAAAAACACTTAGAAAATGGGGCAAACGTCTCAACAAGTAATAAATCATTTTAACTATTTTTCTCTTTGACCTTTCGGTTAGTGAACCACGGCCCAAACAAAAAATCCCAAAACACTACAAATTTTAGTTGTTAAATTGTTAAATTTAAAAAGAAATGGGTTGCACAGATCACATTTCATTAATGTAATGATAATTATTTAGGAATAAATTGTGCATAGTTACTGAATAGATTGTAAAAACTATTAATGACATGTTTTATATGTAAAGATATGAAACAATGGGGAAGTACTGTTTTTAAATGTATTGTGAAGGTGTTTGCTTTGCATTAACTACTTGAAAAAAGATCTGTCTTTGATGTTTAATTTTTTATAACTTGTTTAGAAGCCTTTTAGTTTATGCACTGCTCCTATGATATTTTTAGGAAGAAAAAAAAGTATCATACCAATAAGGGTTAAATTTAGTTAAACATGAAGCATTTTTATATTAAGAAGCATAAATTAATCAATACAGAGATGTGGATTTCTGTTATTTATTGACCAGCACTCTCTGTACAAGACTGAAGCCGTCAAAGTCAGTAGTACAGATCACATTCTGTACACACTTATAATAGACCCATTGCCTTACAGTACAGATACAGTATCAGAGATAGCTAACCCATCATGTCCAAAGGAACAAGTAATAGGTTTATTCCATGCTGAAAAAAACACATTTCTTTCTTCTTTTTTTCAGCATGGAATAAACCTATTACTTGTTCCTTTGCAGCCTACGCATGCTGACGCAGCTACCCACCTGAACTACTCCATCAAGACCAATACTATTGTCCTTAGCGAGTAACCTGTCCCCAGCCATGACATGATGGGGAACTGCTCCAGCAGATGGACCATATTTTCAATAACCTAGGTCCTACAGTAACTAAATGCGACCATTTCACTGTGATCACATTTAACATTAAAATAATAACATTCACTCATGAGCAAATCAGCCTTTAAATTGAATTTGACTCCATATTTTTTGTGCATTTCCAGGTTTTTTTTTACCATTTTCTGTATACTGTACCACCTGCACAAATAAATGTTTTTTATTTCTTTTCCCAAAAGAAATGTAAGTGCCTTGAGAGTTTGATTGCAGTTTAATGAGAAAATTTACAAAGGAACTCTTGAGTCATGCAAACATTTCATGTTTTCTGTTCATGAAATACTTTGGGAGAATTTGATTTTTTTTGTTTAGAAAAATGATTGCTTCAGGCTTGTAAAGTGACTGTATTAGATTACAGTGCTTTAAAAGTTCATTACACAGTTTATCCTTTGTTAATCCGTGCTAATAAAGACATCTGCATTAATTGGATTTTTAAAAAGTTTTACATCATGATTATTTCATTGAAGTATGAAGACTTCTTCCACAACAGACCATTGAAGGACACTTATTTTAGATGAATGCCTTGTAGTCAAAATGCATTATGCACAACCCCTAACAGACATGTATGGTCATTTTTCTGACAACATTTTAGCAAGTTTTGTTACATTTTTGTCTGCAGCTCAGCTGCCAACTGCCTTGCTCCAAAGGGAATTCACAGTATGTCTAAAGGCTTACTATAAAAAACTATTTTCCTTTTTTTTTTAATTGTACAGTGAAAGCTACCAAGTAAGTTTCACACAGATGTTAGACAGACAACAGCATAATTCACACATCAGAAGGCTAAATTATTAGTGTGACCAAGGTCAAATGCAAGGCAGGACATTTGAGATTCTGTATTAGTAGATGCAGTGCAAAAATTATACCCACAGATGGGAATGAAAGCTTAAAAATAACAAAATTAACATCTAGACCTGTTATGTATGTTATTTTATACAGATGCAGCCATTCAAAATGCGCGGGCGATACCGCATTATTTTGCGGTACGCTGTACGCAGTCTACCGCAAGCTACCGGTAAATACCGCGAGTTACCGTAAATTCTCCTATAATACGACAAGCAAAATAATAGTATCCGGAATTTCCGCAAGGTGGAGCTAATAACGCTCAACCTCTCATGTTTGAGCTGTGGCCATCAGTCTTTAACGAAGATATTACTAATAGTATTAATAATGAATGACCTTGGACAAGCTGTAAGTGTAAACTCAAAGTATTGCCCTGGTCAACATTCTTTTTTTCATTGACCGTCTTTGTAAAAGTAACACCACAGCATTTTGCAATCACGCATTTGTTTCCAATCATGCAAAGTACAGTAATTTTTGAGAATCGATTCACCATGCCTTTCACATGCTCATAAAAGAGATTGATTTAGGAACATAAACATATTACCGTATGAAAACTGTACTGTATACAGTATGTATATGTATATTTAATGTCTTAACTGTGCCCGTTTAAGTATTGAATATTCATATCTAATTTTACCACTGAAGGGAAATCTTAGTAGCTGAGCATAAAAAGAATAGGAGCATACTGCAACGCGTGTGAAGGCCATAAACAATATTAATTTTGGAACATAAACATACAGTATATGGCTGGTCTCGGTACTTTAAAGAAAACATACACGAAACATGGTTTCATTATGACCAGAATCGGTCTTGAGATATTTTTAACTTGATTTACAGTATTTGAGAGGTATGTCTTAACACCGATACTACAGTGCTTAAGTACTGCTCACGTATATGTTTCTAGGTTTATATTATGCATTTCATACGGTCAAATTACTGTTGAGCAACTAATAAGAAGCGCGAAACGGTATGCGTTTTAGTTTCGTTTTGTGCTGGGACCCGTGGATTGATTAGAGATATCAAGTACATACAAGTCATTTTTTAAATGTTGTAGTTCGTCTTGAAAAAATGTTACAAGTACATCATCTATCAACAATTACACAGGTTATGTTTCCATATTGCGGATTTTGGTTACGTAATATTATTTTCTTGATTTCACGTTGTGAATATATGATTTGGGCAAACAGAGCCGCAAAGAAGTACATTATGGGTTGTTGTTTTTTTTTTTGCAGTTTTATCTAGAACAAGCGATGCTTAAACCTTTGTCTGATTCCTGTGAAACTATCCACACGACAGTTACAGTACCTAGGAGTTGACTTCAGTGATGTCACTGATGGGATGTTTCTAAAAATCCATCCTCTGTAAAACGTCTTCTCTAGTTGTCCTGCATATGTATTCGCTAATGAAGCTGTGTGTTCTGAGCCTGGATCTCTACATTTCTGTATGAACCAGCTTAGAGGGCTAAAGACAGCTTGTGTTTAAATTGAGTGAAAAGGCAATTTATGCTTCTAAAGTCATGGTCAGCATTTATTATTGTACTGTGCTGTAAACTTGTTCTGTGCCTAGTCACATTATTTTATAGCGTTTGTATAGCGTTATCAAATCCGGTGGCGCTGTGTGTTAGTTTCCTGACTCCCATGTCACATGGTCTGTGATTGAAACCTGTGAAACCGGTTTAATTCGTCACAGCCAGCACTCCAGCAGAGAGTGGGTTGTACTCGTAAAGTAGAAGCAGGCGAGATTTCCAGCGAAAGACACCTCCCCCTTCTTCAGGTGTGAGGGTCTTCTGCTCAGAATGAAACGCTAAAATGTAATGTAGGCTCTGAATGGGTTCAATTATGATTTGGGCTTGATTAAGATCGCTGCCTTTAATCTAAAACCCTACTTGAATCCTTCTAAACTAAAAAAAAAACTGTTGGATGCACATGAATTGAAGGAATGGGCAAACATAGCTGATGCGGATCCACAGAGCCAGCATATTAAGATGTTTATAATTAGAGGCAATTTGTTTAAATAACTAGGTATGGATACTGATGTGCAAGAGAGCTGGAAAGGCTGTTTCCTTAAGCCAGCACTATAAAATGTTTTATTCTCAGTGAGATGCTGCCATTTCATAGTGGGTTTCTAACACTGTGTATAGTTCCATCCACACAGTGCCTTTACTTCCGTCCATTTCTAATCTCTTTATCCAGTACAGAGGATTTGGAGTCTATCCCAGTAAGCGACGGACACAAGGCAGAATACACCCTGGACATAGCGCCAGTCCATCACAGGACAGACAGAAACAAACACACACACACCAGGGCCAGTTTAAATCTAACCTCAGAACCTTTCTTTTCAGAAGACTTAGTGTCTGTATCTGCTTCATTTTCTAATTTTGGTAGTACCTCTAACTGCTTGTCTTTCTTATATGCATTTACTTTGTAATCTGTGGTCCTTTTATCTGTTTTTACATCTACTGTATTGCTTTGAGATGCCACCTTTAATGGTGATATATCAAATAAAGTTTTTTATTATTGTTATAGGGAAACATGATCAGATTTTCCCTGGTTCAGAAAAAAAGATCTAAAGTATACTAGTTTGTCACTCTTCTCATTCCCTTTGCTAAATGACTTTTCATACTAATCTGATCAATCTAACTGCCAGTTTTCTGTGCTTTCTCTATCCTGCTAGATTTGCAATTATTCTGAAAATTTTCATCTTGAAATAACTCATTTCTAAATACCTTTTTCACTGTTAACATCTTGCAGCAACTCTGCGACAAACACTCTGACAGTTCATCCTGCTACCAACATTAAATAAAACAAATCTTAAGATTTCTATATTTATGTCTTTATTTAGTGGTTTCATTAGTGACAAAGGCTAAACTTTCTTGGGAAAATGTCTTTTATGTGTTGCGGAAAAAACTGACTTGCTTTAACAAAATATGTTTACAAATCCTTTCACCTGGCATTTTTGTAGTTAGAAATTATGGAACGCTCTGTTAAAAGCAAGGGAGTTTTTATGTCCGTTGCAGTTCTTTTGCAACATGAATATAATTATATCGTTATTAATTTCTTGAGATACGCGATTCCATATTATATTCCCTTTTAATCAAATTCTAAAAGTATGCTTGTTGACTCCGGTATCACGTTAGTTAAAGCCTTCGAAGCTTAAAATGTTTAGGGAGAAATGGAATACTGGTGTGTATTTTTTTTCTTTAAAGTACCAAGACCAGCTATATACTGTATGTTTATGTTCCAAAATTAATATCGTTTATGACCTTCAGATGCGTTATGCTCCTCTTCTTTTTATGCTCAGCTACTAAAATTTCCCTTTAGTGGTAAAATTCCATATAAATATTCAAAACTAAGAGGATTGAAATGTGCACAGTAAAGACATTAAATGATTAAATCTTTTCACTACCAACCAATGCACCACGAGTGCCCCTGTCGGTCATTTTGGCCAGCCAATCACTTGCCCTGCGGTGCCCTACGGTGCCCTGCGGGTTGGTTACTGTACCGCGGGTTTTTACCGCTCATTTTGAATGGCTGCATCTGTAGTAGTTTTCCATTAAATACCATAATGTCTCGTTAGCATTTTGAAAGCCAAACTGCAGCTTTCCAATTAATGGCAAAACCCTTCTTTGAATTCCTTCCTTCACCCTAGCTTAGAGGCCTCCCACTGTGGTCTCACTCTGGAGGGCACCCAGACCAGTATGATTTATATGTATCCATTAAATAATCAATTTATAATGAACAATTTAATTGCCATCAATTAAGTGTTGTTGTTTTTTTTATTAAGTAATTTAGAGATCATTTTAAGTAAAAATCTAAATACTCCTCAGCACATAAGAAACATAAATTAAATAAAAGTATTGTTTGTACTTGCTTAATCAAGTAGCTTGTGCTGCAAACTGTTAGAATTTGCTTATTTAGGGTTACCTATAAACAGTAATACAATCTAGACTGTCAGAATTCAATTATTATGAAGTGATTTAAATTCAGAAAGCAGAAGGCATAGATTTATAGTGATTTGTTGAAAATTATAGGATACTACAATAATTCGTCTGTATCAAAATGTCCTCTTCTTACTGTGAGTTAATGATGCAAAACAAATCCAAATCCCAAATCCAGTCCTCAAAGCAGTCCATCAGGCGGCTGATGATTTAAGGAGACCTAAAAGACCTACTTGCAAAAACCTGTAGTACATTATTAATGTACACTAAGAAGCAGTCAAATTTAATTTTTTTATAATATAACATATCATTTTTTGAATATTAACAATAACAGTTCTACCTGAGATGTGTACAGTATTTACACCACAAAGGATTGTGAAACCAGTTATTTGCTTAATTCCTGATTATTGTCCCATTGAAAATCAAGCAGGGCAGTGATGTCATTAGCTACCAGAAGATTGAGATTAATGTGCGGATGCATTTTTAAAGTTAAATTTAATTTCAGATTATCTGAGTGAGATTGAGTAGTCTGTCATTGTAGTATATGCCAGCAGCCATATCACCTTGCAGCTCACAACTGTCAGCCCACTGAAACTAAGCAGGTGTGAGCTTGGTCAGTACCTGGACCTCCTGGGAAAAATGAAGGCTGCTGCTGGAAGAGGTGTTAGTGTGGCCAGTGGGGTGGGGGGGAATCACCCTGTAGTCTGTGTGTGTTCTAATGCCCCAGTATAGTGTTGGGGACACTATACTGTAAAAAGGCACCGTCCTTCGGATGAGATATAAAACCGAGGTCCTGACACTCATGTCATTATAAATCCCAGGGCATTTTTCAAAAAGAGTAGGGATGTTACCCTGGGATCCACACTGCCCTTTGCCAATCATGGCCACCTAATAATCCTCATCTATAAATTGGCATCATCACTCTTCCCCAGTGATAGCTGATGTGTGGTGAGCGTTCTGGCACACTATGGCTGCTGTCAAATCATCCAGGTGGGTGCTGCACATTGGTGGTGGAACTTTCTTTTCCTGACAAGAAACTGCATCCAAGAACCTGATGCTTTTCTAATGTTTATTGAGTATTTAAGTGCAATACATTTTGGCTTAGCCCGCTTGGTTAAGTGGTAGCCTCATGGCCCAATAAAAGAAACAAGTGAACCCCAAAGCCGAATAGCAAGAGATAGAAGGAACATTCAGGCATAGTATGGAAATGTGGACATTGCAGTAAACAGTGAAGTCAGACATTAAAAGCTCTAAGACGCCTGCTAAATAAACTGGAGATACTGTAGGAAGCTGGGCTGTCCCTGTCGACGACAGTACCCTGGGCCACTCAAACCCCAAGAGAAACAAGTGAACCCCACAAACACCAGGGAAGAAATAGAAAGGACGAAAATTGAAATGCAGACATTATGTTAAAGGAGAGAGCAGGCATTAAAAGCTGTGGGATGCTTGCTGACAGAGCCAGAGATAGGACAGTAGACTGAGACAGGGCTGGGCAGCTAGCCTCAGGAGCAGCCGGAGTCAGGAGGGAGGATCCTGGGGCCGAGTTGAACACTGGGGAACAGAAGAGGAAGAGAGCACAGAAAAACAAGTCACGATTAAACTAAAGAACATGAAGGACGAATACATGTGGTTTGAAATTCTGTGGATCACGTTCCACGTTTGGATAAATAATGTGGGAGATGAATTCAAGACAAGAAGCATATTTTCTCTTTCCTTCTGGCGTCTATTTGTTCCTCTGCTTGTTGTTTTTTTTCCCTTTTTTGCCTGTTGTTTGAGACATAGACCACATATTGAATGAGAAAAAAGTGTGAGAAGAGATGTGTGCAAGAGTTATATATACTGTAGAGCAAAAGTCATTAATGATTGTGAGATGTAGCAGTTGGGTGAGATTGGCTTAACTGTACAGTACTTCTTCTTCCCAAATTTAAGTTCCATGTATTCATCATTGGAATGTTATTATACTGTACATCACCTAAACTAAAACATTCATTTGTATCTGCCAATGTAAATACAAATGGAAAATGCATTTAGGACCATAGTTCTTACTAGTGTAACATTTAAAATCTTCATGATTTTAACAAATGTCTTCTCCCAAGTGTAAGTGTTCTGTGGGACCTGCTGGAAAGACAAATGGTGTGGTAAAGGTTGTTTCAGAGAAGAAGCTTTATATTCCACAACAATACAATAGCAAAATGTACCATAGGTGCAAAGGCAAATTCTTAACTTCAAAAGCAGATCAACAAAAAATGAAAATGAAAACAGTTCAATATGAGTGACACCATATTGACTTCTGGTCTGTGCTATATTAAAACCTTTTATTACCTCATTATTGATATTTCATTCCAAAGGCTTGGAAACATATTGGGAATAGTGAGCATAAACCTGAAGGGTAACTTGCGATACTTTTGCTGTGGTTGTGAGATGGCCATTAATGTTGATCGCACCTAAAAAATCAATGTGTTACTGAATTCTTTTTGAATGTCTAGGTTTCTCCTTCACCTTTAAAGGTTTTCTCTCTGAGGACTAAACCAGCTTCAGGCCCAAATGTCCTTCTGCTGTATACTCATTTATCTTGTGAAAACCAAGGTTCATTTATCCTCTTTTAGTTGTTTCTGGGTCATTATTGGGCATCTTCTAAGACATCACCTGCAATTACCATGGGCCACCTTACTTGTAGCTGTGAAATACATCTTTTTATTTGCAATTAGCCTTTGCCCTTTCTCTATTTTGGGACAAGGGCTTTTTGGTTGCTTTTCTTCTTATTTCTGAATTTATGCAGTCTGTTAAATCCAGTTAAACTAGGTGCAAAACTATTTTAACAAGTTGAATGTTCTGCTGATTTGTGTTAATAATAAATTAACCACATTAATGTTCATTTAAAAAATAAACATGTATTTTTGGAACTATTCCACTATAGAAGTTATACCCCCTCCCTCTTATTAAATGTTCTAATAGTAAGAGGGTGTTAGTAAGAAACAATTCTTTGAAATAAATTATTTGCAATGAAAGTGATTATGCTGAAAAAGTACTGTTCTTTTTTTAGTCATTAGCTGGCAAAGTTAAGGCAGTATTACAAATAGCTACAGTGGATATCAACTGTGGGTAATCAATTTGAACTGACGTGGCTTGCTGAGTGATACCTTTTCCATATTACAATACACCCCTTGGAAAAGGAAGATAAAGGAAAATTAAGAGGTCTATTAATCACAATCTCAAATAGACAAAACCAATTAATTATAGTATATGAAAGTTCTCTTGGTCCATGCATGACCTGTACAAACCATGTTTAATCATTTTTACATTGAAATAATTTTTTTGGTTGTGGATCCAGGAGATGTTCATACTGTACAGTATATGTGACTAAAAAAATGAAGTAAAGCAGAAAAGAAATTAAAGAGGAAAGGAGCTTGCTTGTGTTGTTTTAGAAGCATTGCCATTAGTACTCTAAGGTTTGATTAAAAGCTCCCAGTGGGAGGCAGAATTTGTTTACTACAATAGTTTTCATGCAGAATACAGTGTTTAGTTCCAGTGTTGATTGAGCCCAGAAGACCTATTACTTTGTAATCTGAGCTTCTCCTGGCTGGTTCCCATGGGGTTAATTAAGTGTATGAGGTAGCGCCCGAGCTGAACTATTAGATAGTCCACTTGAATTTTTCACTGATACAGCAGGGATCCATTGTTCACACAAACAATTGACTCACTCAGGGTTGGAGGTGTCTTTTAACAACCACCTTTATTAGGTTACTACTCCAAATCTTTCCTGGTCATCTATCACTCAGTGATCTAAATGTAGCCTAAACCAGTACTATAAACCATGTGTGGCTCTTGCAGTGTATGGCCAGTGAACTAATAGCTTTCCTGTCAGCTGAGATGGTGCCTGAGAGAGATTTAGTTCACATACAGTATAAAGACATTTGCACAGAGTGAAAAGGAAATGCCTCCTTTTTATGTTACATATTTTATGGGCAAGAGACTGCCAGTATTTCCCTCCACTTCTCACTGCAGTGAACTTCAATGGTAAGAATGTTTTCCTTTGATTAACCTGGATGCATTGATAGATTATGCTGATTAGGCTGTGTTTTTGAGTCTACACACACTTTGATGTTTCTAAGGCTGACTGCACTGATTTCAGATTGATTAGTTTTGAGTTAATATTTTAAAATGGTGGCTGAAAGGGATTCTGCAGTTAAGGCTTTCGCATTACCCCAATTAGTAAAAATAAATTCTGTTAAAAACAAACTTCAGAAATCTTGGCTTCATGGCTTTGAGCTTCTTAATTACTTTTTTGTTTTATCAGGTATACAAATTATTTCTTTGCAGCTGATTCAGTTAATTTAGAACTGTGATATTTTTTGCTTTAAGAGTTTCTCAGGCATGAATGAAAAAAGACTGAAAGAAAATAACATGAGCAGTCTGTGATTTCTTCTTGTGTACCTGTGTTACTTCTAATTTGATATTCAATTGGATGTGTGCTGCCTGACATCTCTGCAGCTCACAGCTGAACGGCTTCAGTGATCCTCAACAAACTTTCAAAAAAGTATCTTGTGGTCATCCAAAACAACCGATCTGTCTTTTTTTAATTCTGGTTATATACAGTATGTGGGGGAGAATTTCTGAATGAATGTGTTTTGCATTTTATTGAATGCTTTTACAATTAGCAGCTATTCACAGCAAATATTAGTGTGGAAATAGCAGTTTCTTCTCTGTTGCATTTTTCATGAATAAAACCCTGAAATTATTAAACAAAAGTGCAGACTTAAGCTAAAGACATGAGGGTGAGACCTCAGTGCTCATTTGCAAGTGTTGTTAAATTCAAAAATTGGATTTGAATGAGTCAATTAATATGTTAGTATCAGTTTTTTAAAATAAAAATAATGTTGAAAGACTTATCACTACAAGTAAAGAGGTTTCTCCAACTAAATAACAAATGCAGAGCATCTTTTCTGGCTTTCTTATTTGAGAATAGACAAATCATCTTTGATGCAACAGCTCACTGTTGATGGCAGAGGGCATACTACTTTATATAATTAAAAAAATAAACTTTGGGGTATTATGCTAAACTGTCAAAATTGTGATATATAACATAACTAAAGTACTGTATAATAAAAAAAAGTTTAATTATGGAATATGGCTGTTATCCTTCAGAGCTTATATTTAGATTCTTTTTAATATTGAATTACAGTGATATGGCATTGAAGCATTAGATTTTTCTAAAATTTCTAAAAGATTTTAAAACTTAGCAAAAACACAAAGTCATGGGATGCTCTGAGCAAAATTGCATCGAAAGTGACTTTTCACAAAAATGTTTTTCCTTTGCTTAAAGAAAATAAACATTTGATTATATACTGCATACAGTATGGTCCAATGCTGGAAATGTCATTTTCAACAGATTGTTTTAAAATATTGCCTTTGATTATAGAGGATTTTTATACAGTCCCTTGTAGTTCCTGTATAGGAGCTAATAGAGCATGTCTTTTTCGATATTACAGCAATGTAATGGCCAGAATATTTTCTAAAAGGGATACAAATCAATATCCCAATAGCTGTCCACACAAGGTCAGATCTCAGGTGAAACAGAGAAAGTTGAGAACCACATTGTGAGATGTGCAACCTGACTCCAGAAGTTATACTTAGTAAGGGTCCATTTACAGTGTCACTAAAAATCAATGCATCCTCTCCCATAGCACAACTGTGACATTTCCTCACTGAGTATGCTGTTCCAAACATTGCACCACAAGTGTGTCATTAAAATAAAAAAAATGTCAGCACCAGTAGCAATATAAATTAAAAGTGATACTCTTTTACTCTTTTCCGTTTTCTTTACATATTCCAAGCCGATGGAAGAGTTTATGTTTAAGACCTAAACTGCATGAGTGTCACTGAAATGTTAAATGTATACAACTTGTATTGAGAAGCACTACAGTCAAAGCCTATTTTCCTATAACATCAAGGCTTGAATTTATATCATAATGTTGTATATTTATGCCTGGATTACGCTTTAATTGTAGGGGTTTGTTCTATCTTTCTTTTCCATCAAAACATATTTGAACACTATGTTATCAGCAATCCAGAAAGTAAGTGTTATTAGTATGTTTCGGTTCAAAATATAAAAACAGGATAAAAGTAAAATTATAAACCCTGACAAAAACAATCCCACTTTGATTATTCTACAGTAATTTGTAAGAATTATCGAAATATAATTTCAAATTTGAATAAGTGGCTTCAACAAAACACAGAATTTCATAATAAGTTATATAATTCACAGGCCCAGAATAGTTACCATTTTGCACCTCAGAAGTGTCTTCTCTTTTTGGGTGTATTTCTAGGCTCTCTTGTGGAATAATGATTAGGTGTGTTAGGTATGTGCATTCTTAGGAAATGCACTACATTGCCTAACAGAAATCTAATATGTTGTTTGTGTTGTTATTGTGGTTTACACATAATGAGCATGAAATAGCATACTAGGGGACTTCACTAAATTGCTAATGTACAGGGCAAACAGAACATGATCGGTCTTGTTTGAAGGCTAGTCTCTGTAGGGAAATGGGGAAAAGTACTCAGCTGTATGCTTGTTTGCATCCGATGACTACATTGTGTTTGTTGCAGTAAAATTGCTAAGAGGGTCATTGGATTGTTTATTTAAAGCTTGGGCTGCCTGTCTAAGATATAGCATTATAGTGAATGAAAGCTTGTTAATTCAGGAGGAAATAGCATTATTATATTATTGTTAATGCTGTTTCTGTTGTTTTTATTGATTGTTTCCATACCTTTAGCTTAGACCTTGCAGCAGTTACTAGAGGTACTTATAGTATGTATGACCTCCTCTTCTGAGGTTAATTATTCTTGTTAAGTTACAAATCTTACTGACAGCCTCTGAAAAATCTTAAGTCTGAAAGAGCCACAGTGAACATTTTTAGTTTGATCATTTTTGCCAGATATGGACTTATACAAGATGAAATTCGCCAGAATCAAAGTCTTTAAAATGGAGTAGATTTGGGAAAACTTACAGAGAACTTACTTGCATTCCTATTGTTTTCCAGTCATATTCTGACCATTAACTTAAAATGGAAAATAGCAGGTGTTCAGCACAAACCTTATTACCATTAACAGACTAAATGGAGACTGTGCTTTGACCTTTAATTAATTAGATTTGGTAAAGTTCCAGTAAACATGTCAAATAAGCATCTAAACCTCTAGATCCAACTGAGACCAAAGTGCTAATTATGTTTTAGTATAGCTTTGCAAAGAATTTTTAAACCAAAAGAACATATAAATATTTGTAACGTTTTATATATGTCATGCATTTTGAATGTGATTTTGAAAGTCTCAACACAGATGGTGACCAACCAATCCTAGACTTTAGTATGAAGCCGAAAAAAAAACAGTATTAGTGTATGCAACCTCAAATTACTCTTTTGATGATCTTACTATAGTAGTGGAGTATGCACTAAACTAATCAAATCTGGATTTTCAGAAGTCAGTGCAATCTGAACTTGCCTGAAGTGGCAGCATTAATCGCTACCATTAGAGACAATCATGACTTCTGTCTTTGATAAAAATAAAAAAGCTGAGGAACATAAAAATTCTACTAAAAAAAGAAGCCTATTTTCTCTCACTTGGTTTCCCATAGAATCACATTAATCCACACAATCCAATCTGGTCATGGTGATCTTTACTATATTTGATGCTATCACTTTGCTTCCTTCTTCCTTATTTTGTCATCACTTTTTATCCAATAGAAATATTGCTCTTAATTGTAAAACCATATTTAATGCACATCATAATTTAGGTCTTAAATATAATTATGATAAAAAAGAACACTTAAATCATCTTTCTAGCAAGCACTGCTATCACCCTCTCACTGCGTTCTCTTGTTATGAATGGTACCTGGCTTGAGCAGTTTTGGTTTAGTATCCAAAAATGAAAATATTTTACACATAATGAATTGTCTAGCTTTATACTCATGTACAATTCAAAGCAGAGGAACTTTCAATACACTTTCAATGACCTATCCCAAATTGGCAATGTTTGAAAACCAATCTATTTCTGTTGCAATAAACTACATGCTTTAGACCAGGGGTCAGCAAACTACGACCCGCGGGCTAAATTTGCCCTGCTGAACTTCAGAGTGGTCTGCAGCTCACTACTGATTGAATCTGGAAGGTTACTTTTTGCATCAGATATTGAAAATCTTCCGCTTTAGCCTAGGTTACATAAGCCTGTGCTACAACTGATTCCTACCGTAAATTCATTTGGATTTTTGCTGCCTACAGTGATTGGCTCAGTCACGCAAATGATGTCTAGTGTATGCTATCTTGTTTGAAAGCAGGTAATGATTTCAAAAGGTTCTAAAAGTTGTAATGTGTCCTGCCATGTCAAAAAAAGAAAGATCGATGCAGGGGGTCGAAAAGTTCAACGACAAATGGTCAGAAGAGTACTTTTTCTTTTTATAAAGAAAAGGTAACGTCTTATCTGTCAGGAAACAATCATCATGATTAAAGAATATAACATAAAAGGGCATTATGAAACAAAACAACACGGTACCCTTTCAGAACCCACAGGAGATGGACAGAGGGAAAAATTAGAACAGTTGAAAAAGTAGCTTCAGGGGCAGCAAAAACTTCAAGAGAAAATTCGAAGAAAAAGTTGTGGTCACCCGAGGTAGTTATCGAGTATCACAGCTTCTAGCAGCAGCTAACAAACCCTTCATGGTCAGTGAGTTTATTAAGCAGTGTATGCAAGAGGTCGCATAGGAGATGTGCCTGGAGAAAAACACGATCTATTCCAGTTGGTGAGTTTATCGGATTTCACTAAGATGGCGCAGCAAGGTTAGTCAGCATTTTTAGTGGCCCTTGCTCTAAAAAGTTTGCCAACCCCTGCTTTAGACCAAGCACATTTTGCTGTTGTATTAATTTATATATAACAGCATGAAACCCACACATACTAGAAGACATTTTTTTGATACTTTAGACCAGTGGTTTTCAAACTTTTTCGACCAAGTACCACCCCTGATCAAACAAAAGCATCCAAGTACCACCTACAAGTCATCTTCTCATAGGAACCCCAGAAAATCTCAATGACCAATATGAGTGCACGTGTGTGCACACGCTCACATACACAAATAATACATATTATAACAATAAACTTTATTTGATATAGTGCATTTAAAGGTGACTTCTCAAAGTGCTTTACAGAAAAAAAGCAGGAACAACAACAAATAAAAATAAACACTAAAAAAGCACCATTTCAGTGAAAGGAGTGAGCCTGTTTAGTCCTAGCAAAGCAGATGTGAAGTCATTTTTCGAGCTTTGATACCATTCACAACAGAGTCTAACAGATTTTAAATCGTCAGGCATTTTCTTGACAACAAAGTTTTCGTGGTGGATGTTGCAATATGTCCATTTATTTCTGGAGCAACCTCTCTTAATTCGTGCAACTACACCGCTGTGTGGGCTTGTCATCGCTCTAGCACTGTCTGCACAAACTCCGACGCATTTTATCCAGTCGATGCCATTCTCTTCGATAAATTCATTCAGAAGCTAAAATATGTGCTCTCCTGTAGTTCCCGTTGGTAGTGGCTTACAGAACAGAAAGTCCTCATGGGACATGCCCTCAAACTCGTATCTAACTTAAACGAGCAAATTGGCCAAATCGACTACAGACAGAATTGCAGAGAAAAGCATCTGCTCATCTTAACGCGCTCTATCAGTGTACTTTTTATATCATCTGCCATTTCAATAATTCTGTGTGTGACTGTGTCTTTCAGAGGGGGCAGCAGGTCGAGCTCTTCAGCAGCTTTTTCTCCACACATAATAAGTGTCAGCTCTTTTGCCAATGGTAAATAAGGTTCTTCAAGAATAGTGTGGGGCTTACCTCCTTTAGCAATCCGCAAGCTTGCATTTTTCCCCTTTTCCGTTTCAGGAGTCTGTCTCAGAAGTTAAAAGAAGTTTTTTTTCATGCGCATGGGAGCAACACATGGAGACGCTCGGTGTATTTTTCTCAACCTAGAACAGTTCTTAAATATTTTTCTGTTATCTATCACGCTTTCCCATGCTCACATGATTACCAGCTTTCGTAGCACGCATTTCTATGCATTCCTGTGTTTACAACATTGGCATTGTTCCAGAATCATGCACATTCTCCTACCTCCCTATTTGCTGGAGATAGCTTTTTTTTAAATACAATTGGCCACTTACATTCATAGCACGCATTCCTATAGAGTGGTATAGAATTACACTGTAGCTATTGTGTCCACTCAAGTAGTAGCACGCGCTGTATCATAGTACACAGGCTGCGTATTCGACACGTATTAAAATAGAAAATATGTAAACCCGTCCTGATTTTTCAGTGCACACAACAAAGTTCCAGGGTCATATGGCGTACCAGCTGGCGGCGCTCCGCATACCACTCCTTGTATGCGTACCACAGTTTGAGAACCACTGCTTTAGACTGCCAAATTGAATGAGTGCAACTGACTTGAATTCAACATATCAACTTGAGGTGGTTTCTGCTGAACAACCTGTACATTTTCATACATACAAATCTTGTCGAGAATCTTTGATGTGACCAATACCAGTGCCCATGTTTATTATCCATCTCTTGACTAGTTGAATATCCCTTGGGAAAGGTAACAGTTTGAGTTTCTGCTTATCTGATCCTGTTTTGCGTGTGATCACTATGTTCTAAACAGCCAAATGCTTGACAGTGTGGCATAGTTGAATTTTCATACATGAGTTGAGGAAGCCAAAAAAGGATTATCGTTGTTAGAAGACCAAGTACTTTTGATGAATTCTTCATCAAAATCCTTCTTCTGTGAAAAAAATGTCTTCCAAGGTACTGGAAATGTTCTATGTTCTCTAGATGCTGAATGTTAATCCAAATTGATGGCATAGGAGCATACTGTATGTATCTGTATGTCCACTCATCACATCACCTGTGCTACAGCATGATGTTAGTCTATAGTCAAACTGAGCACTCAGATATACTGTATTAAAAAAGACTTGGAGTGATAACATACCTTTGTGTGACTCTTGTGTGAACTAATTAGTGGATTAATTAGTGGGGATAAATGCACACATATTTACATGAAGGAGGCAAAAGACTGAGAAATTTCTAAGGAAATCCCTATTTCAGGAGAATCTACAATCCATATATTAATGTCAAAGAATGTTAAGTAGCTAGTTGAGCTTTGACCAATAATTATGCTGGCTACTGGGGATTCTGAAAGAAGCTGTTTGGCTAAAGGAGTGACTAACAGTTAATTAGGACTCCTGTAATGTGTTTTCCTGACGTTTACAGCAGAGAAGTACCTATGTACAATAACTTCCTTGGATGGATTTGTCCCCTTTCTTGAATTTTGTCAAGATTCTCGACATTTTAAAATCATTTGAGGATACTTCTTCGCTTTATATCTGTATTTAGAGGGTGTGAAGGATTAGTGAAAGTTTCTGTCTACCATGCTTAAGAATTTCAACAGGGGTTCCATCATTTCCTGCTGTTTTGTTATTCTTCATTTGAGTGATGGCTTTCACCACCTCATTAAGTGTTGGTAGAGTTCCAAGCTTGTCTCTAATTGGGATTGTAGGTTGGAATGTACTGTATGCTATTGTTCAGAGTGAATAGTTGAATGGGCTTTTATATTCATTCTATTATAATGTTTACCAGCTTCAAATGGAAAACAAAACTTGTTTAGCTGTTTCTGTTGTAACTGTTAAGAGTCAGGAATACTCAATACATTGTAGCTGTATCTGTTAAAATACCACTGCATTCACTTTCAAATGCAACAGTACGAAAAGTTATCCACTTAATTTCAAACTTTTCCTTTTCTGGCAAATTAAACGACATTCCCATTTAGGTCAATGCAGTGTATAGAGCCATATATACAAAAAAAATGTATAGATAACATTAAAACATCACTTTTCCTAAATTTCATTTCTGCCTTAAAACACCACCATGCCATCAAACACCCTCTATTATTTATAATAATCCTAACCCTAACCCTAGCTAAGGGTTTGGGTAGGTTAAGGTTAGGGTTCAGTTTTAGAAGAATTAATGCAACCTTCCACTCAATTAAGCAGAAAATTTAACTCAGGGCATCAAAATACTATTAAAATGCCTGAAAATTTCTTCTCATCCTCTTACCCCCTGGGCGTAATGGGGAGTCTCCATTATAAACCTAAATATAAAGCCCCGAAATAAATACATGGTAATAAATAACGTGTTCTACATTGACCTTTTTATTTATTGATAGATAAAATGCAGGGCAACGATTTTCTCTAAAAGCTAGTCGAAGTAGTAGGTGACTCTAAGCTCGAAGCCCAGCAGCAGCAACAATAATAATAAATGCGGTGTGTATTCTCCTGTCACGGTACAAAATAGAACAATGGAGAGTACATAATGTGATTATTTTCCAAATGTTGCAATAATTGTACAGTATATGCTTTTGGGAACACATTCGTTTTCGAACAGGTTATTGCTCACTTCTGCTGCTGTAGAGTGTGATGGTATCTTCAGTATGCAACATCGCGCTGTATGCATGTGACACGTCTTTGTTCAAGTTTTAAAACTACAGTTCGAAGAAACGAGTGTTAAGAAAAAAACAGGACATTTAATTGCTGATTGCTTTATGTTAAAGAGGAACAAACAATGACAACAGAGAGCATGCTACTGAAAATTCATCCCCATCCCCCAAGCACAACCGTCTAATCTACATAAGAAACACAGCATGGTGTAACACTCCTAGCCTTTGTGAGAAGTATGGAGCTGCGTTACATAAAGCGGCTGCAATGCAACATAGTAGGTAAAATTTAATTCCAAGCTGAAAAGAAAAGACTCAACGTGTCTCAACATGTCTTTTCAGTTTACAGACCTTCCAAGGTCATTTATTATTAATAATGTCTTCCATATCGCATTACAATTGTAACATACACAACGTGTTTCCCCTATAACTCTTCAGTTTACAGAATAATAAAAATGATTACAATCCAATCTTTCCACTTGTGATGCCATTCAGAAGTACAATTACCTCCTGCTTTGTTTAATGATGGTATGAAAAATAAATATTAATGTTGAGAAAGCTTAAAGTTGAAATGCTTAAAGTTAATTTAAGGACCACAGTGGGCGGTGTGCTATTTTCACAGCCTTCTGATTGCGAAAAAAAGACCTTCTGATCTGATCTACACAATCGGAAGAGAAGAGAATGTGATTTTTTCTATCTGTTGCATTTATTAAATTCAAATATTTTAAACATTTAATCAAAAAGTAAAAATCTTACAGTGTACACAAAGATTCTAAGCTGATCACGAGGAAGAACAATCACCTGTTTTTGGTGCATAAAATGTGGTATTTAACTATCTTAACCAGTTTTTTTACAGCTTTTAAAGTCATTTAATGTTTAGGTTAGGCAGAGATACGTCATTGTTTCTTATTTTTTATTTTGTTTTTAAAAATAAAAAAAATTGCTTGCCCATCTTGTTGATAAGCTGTTCTCCGATTACACTACAATTGTAAAAAATAACCCTTCCCCCCTCCCTTGTTAAACATTTCTGTGAAGAAGTCCTTAAACACAGAACTATCACGTATAATAATGCATTGAGATACATACGCCAATTTTGCCAGAAACAACCTCCAAGAGCAAATCAATCACCTGGGATGAGGGAGCTCTGCTTTAGCTCAGCCAGCTGGTTCCCTGTTGAAGGACACTGACGGGTTAGCTGGGTTCGATCCTAGGCGGTGTACTATATAGTACAGATAAGCTTTTTTTAAATGTTTATGTTAAATTGTTAGCAAATTCCTGGGTGCTGACATTCAGATTAAGACAAAATATAGATTTTCTCAATTTGGATATAAACCTGAAAGAGAGAGACATCATGTTCACAATAAGCTATAATAGGGGACTATTTTTAAGTATTCGGTTATGACAAACAAACCGGAAGTAATGTTCTGATCGCGCTTTGAACCGCCTGGGTGCTACATTACAGTGCTCATTACCACTACAATGACAATAGAAGTTGTGTTTTTTTTTAAAAGAAACAAATCTCCACTTGTGATACTTAAGCTGCTTAGTCACATGATTCCATATTAATATAACTATCAAGTGGTGTTAAATCGCTACAACATTTATCTTTTATACAATAACAACAAAGTGTGTTCTTACTACGTATTCTTAGAAAAAGATAAAACGGTATATCTTTTCATGAAGTACAGTATATAAACTTAATAATGTTAGAACAACCACGTTAAAACCAGAACCCACCCTAAGTTACCAAGTTAATTAAAAAATTAAATTATTTATGAAGAAGGTGGAAGGTTGTGTACTTTTGTCCAACTGAGCAATATTGCTTTATAAAACATACCGACATTTTAATGTTTAATGTTTAACATGCTGTAATACACAGTTTAAAATTATTAAAAGAATGAAAAGCATACAGCTTTTGTTAAACTTTATTAGCTCCACCTGGCGGTTTTACAAGGTACTTCTGGAGACTATTATCCTATTAAAAAACACACGGTATGTTGCGGTACGTCCACTGTATTTTAACGCAGCATACCTCACTCATTTTGAATGGCTGGATCTGTATGTTGCATACAATTGTACATGCTTTTGCTTAAATGAATTATTTTAATTAATTTGATTTAATTTAATTAATAAAAGTGATTATATTGTGCAAATCTATTAACTGTTGGCTGTAAAAGAAAATGAATACAACCTTACTCAGCCTTACTCACCTAATTGTGAATTAAAATATCCACTTTTAATTTTTGTTGAATTTTCCCAGAAGCCAATTAACTAACCAGTATGTCTTTGTACTGTAGAAGGACGTTGGACAGTGCTATTAATAATACCTTAAAGTTAGAGTAATTGAAATGTTCTGTCTTACATCATTTACAGCATGCAGACTGGCAATGTTTAAAAGCATTTGTGAAACAAATATAAGCATAGATAGTTCTTTATTTGCCTTGATCGGCTTTTCTAATTTTTGTTGTTTCATAGCTATTGGAACACTTAGAATATGAAAACAGCTAGTGTATTTGCTTTCTAAATATGCACACCTTGCATTGCACAACAAATTATTTTAATTTTTTTAATAAAAATGTGAGAACATTTTCAACCCATGTATTTTATTTTGCCAGTAAGGTTATCTTATATTATTTAGAATATTATCAGAGGGAGTCACATCAATGCACTCTGTTGAGAACTGTTAAGTGAAAATATATTTCTACAAGGGCTTTGGTAATTCTCCCAACATTGTTAATGTCTTTCGTCTGCTTATTCAGTGGTCACATGGACAATGTGATTATAGTTTCCAGTTTTAACTGGCAATCTTCTAAGACTTGAATTGCTCTCACTTTTATAATGCATCTCCCGGTCTAATAACCTGTGTTTTTTTCATCACCTAATTTTGTCTGGTCGTGAATACCATTGCTAGAAAAGCCCTAGAAAACAATTTGCAGGCATTTTAGGAAGTACAAAAGATGAATGTCAAAAGAGTGAATGAAAAATCATTTGTAGAATCTATTTTGTTCCATACATACACACCAAATGTTATATTGCTGTAAAATGTTTATTGTTGAATAATCACTTCTTTCTATTTTTATGTTCCCCAGTTGTCAAGTGGGTATTGACATCATGTATTTACATCATGAACCCTACAGCACATACTATGGAGTTAGATTTCACTGGATGAGTGATACAGCTCTTGCTTATAACACTTGGAGTTTACAGACACCTAGAAACTCATGAGTCTCAATACTGCTTAGCACACTGAGGATAGCATGCCCTAAGGAAACTCATCCAACTTTAGTGGTGCTTATCCAGTGGTGTTAGTGTGGAATCATAGTCACAGGCAGCTACAGTAATAACTTAGCAGTGATTCAAACCATTGATGCCCCAATTATAGAACTCAAGTGCACTCTGAATAAAGGCCGTTTTATGTTGAGGCAATGAGAAGCTACTCCCTCCTCTTTTTTTGTGGTTTTGCCAAACAGTAATTAAACTTTTGTAAATATCAAACACAGAAGAATTTGTTTTATTGTTACCCAAAGCATAGGATCTCCTTTTTCTTTAAATAAAACCTCCTTCCTGGCTATGTTTATTGGTCCCTATTTCCCTGCAATGTATAGTGATTGGGACAATATTTCCCTGACCTACTGTACTCACTGTTGTTTGTTATATCCCACCTATTTCAGCCTTTCATTTGTTCAGTGAACTGTGAAACTAAAACACTTTAACTAATGTGGTGTGATCCAACTCTTTAGAAGGGGTGCTATCCTGTAATCTTTACAGGCTTTTTCTGGCAGTGTCTTACTGCCAAATTATTAAACATTTTTTTTAATTATTACTATTAGTTAAGGGCTTGAATAAAAACAATTACAAAAACTTGTGGGACTATAGAATGTTAGAGACAACATACAGTAGTGAAGGACTATAATAGATTTGTCTGGGGAGAATACACTTCTTTTTTCTCTTTTAGGTATAGATCTGAAAATTTTAGTGTTTCTTTTTAAATCTAAAAAGAAGATCAACTTTTCTGAAAGCTCATCTGTTGATATATAACTGCCAAAAGTCATTTAAAACTCATTTTTTGGTGTTTTATTTTACTTACAGTATGTTATTCTACTTATAGTTACCTTGCCAATCCACATGTAGAAAAGGTGTTAAAACAATAACAGTATATAGTTTAACATTATGTCAGTTTTAACCCTCAGTTTCTAATCATCATCATCATCATCTTACACTTAGCACTTTTCTGAACACTCCACTCAAAGCACTTTACAAGTAGTGGGGACTCCCCTTCACCACCACCAATGCGTAGCCCTACTTGGATGATGCAATTCATAAAAGGGCATTATTAGGAGGCCATGATTGGTAAAGGCCAGGGGGAAAGAATTTGGTGAGTACACTGGGGTAACACCTCTACTCCAAAGGACAATGCCATTTTACAATATAGTGTCCCTACCACTATACCTGGGCATTAGGACCCACACATACTGCAAGGTGAGCCACCCTACTGGCCCCACCACTTCCAGCAGCAACCTTAGGTTTTCCAGGAGGTCTCCTAGGTCCTGACCATGCTCATACCTGCTGAGTTTCAGGGGGTTGCCAGTTGTGAGTTCCAAGGTGATGGCTGCCGAAGATTCAAAGGGTGTCATGTACAGTAATATTACCTGAGAATTAGCAAACAAAACTTCATTAGCAGTAGCAGTTTTAGTACTAATGTGCTAAAGCCATAATAGACAGTTAGGTCAGTATGTATTATGAATTTGGGTTGTTAGTGATCATTACGTAATCAAGATAATTTTATGTGAGAGTATATTCAGAAATAATATATTATTAAGCTCTTATTCCTGTATTAATTCATTAAACTTTGTAGACATCGTTTTACATTTACATAGAAGTTATTTTGCTAATGCTTGAAAAAAGGTTGGGGAGGCATGTTTGTGCAGTGGTTATCATTGCTGTCTCACAACGCTGGGGTCCTGGGTTTAATTCTTGTCCTGGGTGCTATATAATGTTGGTGGAGTTTGTAATTTTTCCATTCCCTTTCAAGTGCTCTGGTTTTCACCCACAGTCCAAAGACGTACCAGAAAGTTAATTGGCTTCTGGAAAAAATTGGCCCTAAGTGGAAGTGCGTTTGTGTCTGTGTGTACCCTGTGATGGACAGATGTCCCATTCAGGGTGTAATCCACCTTATGCTCATTGCTTGCTGATCTTGCTGGGTCCCCAGCAACCCTGTATTATTAAATAAAGTACTTAGAAAATGGAAGGATGACAAATTATTTTTGTGGAAGTCTTAGAGCATCATGTGTATTTTCACTT
This sequence comes from Lepisosteus platostomus, assembly GCF_059453375.1. NCBI lineage: Eukaryota > Metazoa > Chordata > Actinopteri > Semionotiformes > Lepisosteidae > Lepisosteus > Lepisosteus platostomus. Next base: position 17,942,667 of record NC_142611.1, read on the forward strand.
TAGTACAGTATATAAAAATATGAAACCCAATTATTTAATAATTAGTGAACCCTAGTGTCCAGTGAAAACCCACATGAAGACAGGGAAGACATGCATACACCACTTAGACAGACTCCAGAGGTTAGAGTCAAGTCTAGGAACCTGGAGCCATGAGACTGTAGAAGTCTCATGCCACTGTATGTCTGTCACTCCAATGCTTGCTCTTGAATCTTTCTATATTTAATTTTCTGATTTACCCTCTTAGTCTCTGTGCTGAGTCTGGAGATGTGTTTGGGGCCACTTTATTAATTTCCTTTAGGATTTTGAGCAGCTCATTAAAATCCCCTTGGAGACTTCTTCATTCTAGGCTGAAAAGGTTCAGTTCCTTCAACCTGAGTACATACACAATGACATTCAGTCCTGGGATTACCTGAACACTATAGCTGATTCTTGTAGCACAAAATGAAATTAAAGTGTAAAAGCAAACAACGATAGTTTTTCTTCTTTTTAAGCACCATATCATAGTGGTTTAGTGTTACGGTTCGCTTTGTACAAATACTCTATGTTGAGAAATAAACAGTAAGTGCAGCAAGTATATGATAGTCATGACAGTTTAGTTCAATAATACAATACATTTCAGAAGTCACTTGCTGTCGGAAGCGGTCAAAATTCACAATTTGAAAAGTAACAAATTTTACTTTATGATAAAGATAAAATGCTGTACATCCATGTAAAGTTGAATAAATTACAATTGGTATCACACAAATAGACATCATTCAAAGTAAGTAAACAAAACGTAACATGAATGTGAGTTTGAATGAAATTCTGTTGATATGATGAAGGTGGGAGTTTCCATATTTTATTACTCGACTCATTTTAAAGGGACATGAGACGATGCCATTAAAAGTCACTTTACAAAACTACAAATGGATGGTGTATATGGTGTGGCTGTGTCTGACAAACCTGTAAAATTAAAATTCACATACACTTTCAAAACATCAGTTTTCATTTGGTTCAGAAGGAAGGTGTCCTTGTGCCTGCTGTTTGTCAGACATTACACAGATTCTTTGGAAATGTAAATGAACGCTGCTGCAAGAAACTCGAAGGAAAGTGAGATGACTAGCAACTTTGACAGTAGCTGAAATATTGAAATCCCTGATGTTGACTACATATTCTGTATATGAAGACTGGGTTGCCATATTCCATAAACTGCTATGAGTTATGGGAATAAATACCGTACATGCACAATATTAATTGATTGTTACAGTATACTGTATAGCACTCTTCATGCCTAGGCACCCCAGACTGCTGTATTAATTAAAAATACAAAATCCAATAAGCCTGTTAAAAAGTTTATAGTTTGAAAAGGTGTGTTGCAACATTTCTGATGTTTATAGATCCAGAAACAGTGGGAGAACACCAACTAAAAGCTATGAATGCAGTCAACTGAAGACTATATCTGGGAACAGACAGCAAATCCGCTTTTTCAGATCTCAGGGAGCAATGTGGTACATAAGAACCTGAATCTCCTGAATGTAGGAGGTCCCTGATCCATGAAGGACTTTTAAATGTTATTATACAGTAGCTACCTTAAAGACCATTCTAAAATTCATGGCAAACAGTGTAACAAAGAATAGTAGGCTATAGAAGTGAATTACACTTACAGTTGTCAAAATATAAAATTATGAAAAAACATTAACCAGCATCTTCATTGTTAAGAATAACAATGTTTTTCAGGTGACATAAAGTGGTTCTCATCATAGACATAATATCTTTGTTAAACTAATAGCAGTAATTTTCAAATTGCTGTGATATCCCCTTAGTTACAAACGTTTTTGCTTCCTATAACCTTCTATCAGTTATTATTAACAGCTTCAGCGGTAGAATGACACTTACAGATTTTCAGACACAGCATTTGCATGGCCACGGGGGAAGTGTTCCATGAAGTGTCCTCTGTGGTTAAACCCCACTGAGCAGTACATTAATATTGCAAAGGACCAAAAAATGAACACTGCTCTGTGCAATGTTGGTGTAGTGTTCTCATAATTATTAAGAAAGAAGTATTAGTTCAGCACTTAAAGTCAAGGGAAATAGCCTGGAAATGAGGAATGAACAGTTGGATACATTGCAGTAATTAATTCAGGATGAGGCTTTCAATCCAAACCATCTGGACATTAATTAGGAAGGAATTTGACAATAAAGGAGGAGTCAGACTTTTTTACACAGTTCAGATCATTGCCCGTGCTCGGCAATTTCTGTCAGCTTTAACGAATATCATGAATTTGGAGCATCATAGTTCAGAAACTGAAAAGTCAGCAAAACTGCACCTCTGAAGCTGAGAAGAGAAAAAAATAGTCAGCATAATTATTTGTGGATGACTGGTATTCTGCTGTTTGTAGCCAAGCATCATCTTTTGGAACATTTCCTTGTCAGTAGCATCCTTCAGAGGAATTCAAGGAAAAAAAACTGATATTAAGATTTTCCTTTTAAAATTGCTGCTGTATAAAGTGTGTTTTTAAGAATATTAAATATCTGAGTAATTAGACATTACAAATCTTTTATTTGTGAGTTCAGTTGAGCAGAGTGCAAGAGAAAACTTCATTATGTAATGAATTTACCAAATTGTGTTCCCAGGTAATAAAATGCTTTTATGCAAAAGGTACAGTATGTAAGAAAACTGTGACAATCAAGCATATTTTCCTGTACAATTCCTTATATATTAGTTTTCACAGTTATTTTCAAAGCACTACCAAACAAAACATTACACTATTTATGCCTCACAGCACTTGGGCCCTGAATTCAATTCTGGACCTGGGGTGCTCTAACTTTTATACCGTATGTTCTCCCCATATTCACGTGGGATTCCTTTGGGTTCTCCAATTTCCTCCCACAGTCCAAAAACACACTGGTAGGTTAATAGGCTTATGGGAAAATAGCTCCTGGTGTGAATGTGTGTGTTTGTATCTGTGTCATTTAGTCCATTGTGCACCCTGCCTTATTCCTGTTGCTTGTCACAATAGGCTGCAGCCCTCTTACATTCCTGTACTAGATAAAACCGATAGATACTGTATATAGATTATCTATACTGTACATCTATTTATAACATCTTGTGCAGATTATACTTGTAACTTCACTGTGAACCCCTTTATAGAAACAAAATAAATTAAATGAGTTTTTTATCCTGTTGTAACACAGGTTCCATGCATAGATTAATTGATACTTAGCAGCGTAATCCTGATTGAGATAATCATCACTTTAATTGACCCAACATAAGAAATTATAACCTATTTAAATGATTGTAGTTTTGTTTCACTGTGGATTTATATTTCATTAGCTGAAATGTCATACAAATGACTTGTTTTCTTTATATTAGAACACATTTTAAAAAATGTTATACAAACTTTCATGATACTGGAATTGTTTCAGGAGATTGAAAAACAAAGTTCAGAACAAGCATTTAGATGAGGCAGATAGACAATCATCAAAATGCATTATCTTTTGACAATTTGCTAAATATTTTTTTATATATATGTCCAGGTGTAATGTTGCCTGTAGAGAAATCCTAAAACATGAAAATAAGGAAAATGCAGACTGTGGCCATAGTACATCACCAAATTTGGACTTCTAAGTAGATTAATTGTAATGATTATTTTACAACCATACAGTAGCACCGGTATGCAGTATTTTACTGTTATTACCCCTTGTCTTTAATTACAACTTACTATATACTGTAAAACTGGAATTCAAAATTATTTAGGTAGCAAAATCAATCTTCCTTAAAAGGCTTGCAATCACTGAAACTACAGTTTTCACTTCTTGGAAACACAGGAATGTAAATAAATCGATTAAGTAGAAGAAGAAAATCAATAACATTTTCCAGCTCATTCATTATGAAGCACTCTCTTTAATATTTGTTTATAAAAAGGTGTTTATCTGGCCCATTTACTAGGTATATAATATAAGAGCTTATCTACAAACACAAGCCTCCTACCTCATTTCACAAGTCAACAAATAGGATCTTCAATATGCGCAGAATGCTCTACCAGAATGTCCCATCTTCATTAGAAGAGAAAAGAGAGCTATAAATTAACTGCTCAAAGGATTGCTCTTAAAGGGTGGAATTGCTAATCAGTTAAGCCATTGGTAGCCATCTTTTAAGATCACTTGTGCTTTTCTTTCATTTTACTAATAATTGACACATGTTTGCAATTCATTATACTTTGTAACTGGATCCTATTGTTTTTAAACATGTTGTAAAGCCCTTTTTCCCATACATATTTTTTTTCTAATTGATTGGTGTAACCCTCTGGGATACTGTTTTTTTTGCTTTTGCTTTACTTGCTCTTGGGCATAAATCTGTTTACTGCTTCAAGCAAAACCTCTTTAAACTGTTGCCATCCATTTTCTAGTGATTTCATATACCGTATATCCTGTTTTATTCTACAGTACGTCTGGTAAGTTGTCTCTTATTTCTTCCATATCTGCTCTCCTGAAAGTGTGATATAAATGTCACAATAGTTACTATGGTGCCTACTGTACTTAACATATGTTATTGTTAGGAATTTATGAGAATAAGGAGTACGGTTTTGAATAAGAAACAGTCATTAAATCTCTTGGTTTTGTTGCAAGAAGAAGCATTTTCTAATTTAGATGTAAAGGGGCAAGTTGCACATAATTTTAGCATCAATGATTTGTTGTCACAGTCGTAAGTACTGTACCTTGTAAGCAAGTACCTTGCATCACTGGGACTTAGGGTTCAATTCCAGACATAGGTTGCTGGAGTGGAGTTTGTATGTTTGTGTGGGTTTCCTTCTAGTTCTGCACTTTCCTCTCACAGTCCAGAACAGACTGGTACTGTAATTAAATTGTGTTCTAGGAAACCGGCTCTGGTGTGAGTTTGTGTGTGTCTGAGTTTGTGTCTGTACATACCCTGCAATGGACTAACATGCCTTCCAGGGTGTATCCTGCCTTGTGCCTTTTGCTTGCAGGGATAGGCTCTGGCACCTTATCCTTGAATTGGATTAAGCACTTAGAAAATGGATGGATGGATGTTTTGGTTTCCTTTGTGTGAACACAAATATACACACGAAGAAAATGAATGGACATTTTTCTTAATTCATGTCAATTTATGCTGTTGTACTATATTTGGAACTTCAAGTTCTAATCACCTTTAAGATGGTGAAGGCCCTGCATCTGTGCACAACTTAAAATAAATGTTAAATTATTGGGAAATGCAAAGGCAAGTGTTTGGACCAGAATACGTTTTTTTTGTTTTAATGAAAAAGGCTCCCTTTTTAAAGAATTATAAGCATGAATGCCTAATACATGCTGTGACAGAATTTAAAGCTCCTTTGTCACTCCCCACTAATTTTGATCAAATTAGCACATCTGAAGGGAGTTAACTGTAGTGTTAAATGCAGTGTGAGAACATAAAAAAACTGTAAACAACAGCTATGAAGGGAAAAACTCCCTCAATGTGTGTCTAGTAGAAATTGTAGAATACACATATGCTCAAACAATAGGCAATGAAACCTTTTTAGTGTTTTTGGACATGTATGGTTGTGTTTCTTTTCAAATGAGTGGTTTTGTGGGTGTTCACCACCACTTGACTCCTTGTGACACAAAATTGCTCAGGCAAGCCTTCAGGAATTTATTGAGTTTCCTAATATTGTGCTAGCAGTAACGTATTTCAGATTGCCCCCACTTCTGAAAAACACACACCTTTGTCTTGCATCTCACCGCTCTTCAGTTTAAAGGTGACCCATGTGGTGAATCCATGTACTCCCTTTAATTGAAAATTCTTCTTCATATTTCAAATTTACAGTAGATACAGTATGACAGATAGAAATATTGCATCCTACTTTTTTGACCATAAGACTTTAGGCTTATAGCCTTTAGTCTCATGTTTTTTGCAACTTTAAAGGATACAAAAATATTAAATAATAAAATATTGTAACGCTCTGGGGTTCACGTGGGCACCCTCGCTGCTGCAGCATCAGGTCGGCCCCCCACCGTCGGGGACTCAAACCCAGGCCACCGGCTTCACTCAACAGGGACCCAGCCTCTTGAGCCAAAAGGAAATCTCCCCTCAGCCTGGCAGCTGCGGTCCCTGCTATTCACAGGGAAGGGCGGTGACGTCACCGCACTGGTAAGCAGGCTCTCACAAGCAATGGAGGCCGTATGCGTTACAATATTAATATGTGAGCTTTTTTGTAAACAAGTACATCCTGCATTATTTTCAGAACAAAATGTATACCAGGTTGATTTATTTTGGGCAGGCATGTTTATTTGTGTGCAAATGCTTCTCTATAGTGAATTACAGGTCAGTGCACTGATACTAATATGTAAGTATACTTAAGAAGTTATTGCTTTTGCTCTGGGGTGATTATCTGAGTGAAATATCAAGAACAGAACTCCTTTCAAATTGACATTAATCCTTTCAAATTGCAACCTCAAACACAATACTTTGAAACATGGAACATTAGAACACTGCAATGACAAATTAAGGACTGATACTTTTCAACGAGGAAGCCATTTGGCTTTAAATAAAAAAGAAAACACAGCAAAACAATATTTGAATCTCTGGTGCTATACATTGAAAACAGAATATTACATGGCTTGTTAATTTCATGGATGTGTGAAATTATATTTAAAATTAAAATTATATTTCTGTACTTTTCTGTACTGTTTGTCATCTCTGTTTTATTGTTCCTGCTAAAACCTTGAAGAGGCTGATAGTTGTAGTCTTGCTGTTCATGGGTAACTACAGTACTTTAATATCAGAAGAGGGGAGCATGAGAGTTGAAGGAGCAGTCACAGAGAGGCCAGAGCAAAGGGGATTAATGTCTTGTTAGTCTTTACAAGAAAATAATAGAAAAAACAGCCATGCTTTATTGAATGTTTATCAGAAGGCAAAAGGTGTGTGCCTGTTTTCACATAAAGGATAAACAATTTATAGCAAGATTCCAAAAAGGTATATAATATATATTAAAACAGTAACAACAAAATCTCTCTTCTTAATATTTATATCTAGAACTTATCTATTTGTACATTTAAATATATAGGGAATATATAGGGAATATATTTTAGTGCAATACTGTGTGATAGTTTGTTAATATTTTCACTTAGGATAAATCATTAATATCTTGACGGCAGCTGAGTGTAGATTTGCACACTGTGTGAGTTCAGCTACAGCGGAAGCAATAATCCTTCCAATGCAACACATTTCAAAGGACATTCTCATCAACCACATCTGCACTCACTCATTTGTAGACTTTACATGTTTTACTTTTAGTTGATGATAAATACATTAGATATCAATCGGGAAAAATTATTTTTTTCTGCTAAGATCACACGACTGTAAATTATCTTTCTCTCTAACTGCTTGAATGTTGTGCCTGCAAATCTGTCTTTCCTAGAAGCTACATCTTTCAGGTTTATGGTATTTCAGAGGAGTAGGCTGTTGCAATGAATTATGGGAATGCATATTAATTAGCTCTTACTGTTTCACAACACTGAGGAGGCAGAACAGTCTAAAGAGACATCTGATTCTGCCTGTTTCACTTACTGTTTCAAGAATTTATATCTGTCTTGATGAAGTATGAAGATATTAAGAACTGCTTTAATTCACTTTCCTTCATGTATTTAAAAATGAGTTGTGTGTAGAGCTAGGTTAATTAACTGGCTTTGCAGTCCTTGTAACCTTTGGGACATGAGACCTCTACTAGAGGATAATTTAAATTTGGTATATGAAAAGAGCCAAGCCCTCATGAGAGAAAAGTATGTGTCACATAACCACTTAGTAACTCAAGCAATATAGAACCACTACTTCTGCTCTGCAGGGAAAAGGTGCTTTAGAAAGGTATCTTTACATTAAGATGTGGGTGCTGGGGAGAATAGTATAATTGTTATCCATCCATTTCTGTTATTGTTAACTACTGTAGCTGGTTTTCACAGAGGATACATTTAATGTCAAGTTAACATTTCCTTTAAATATACTGTTTATACTGTATATACCTGTGTATAATATGGTGGCAGATTTGACTGTCATTAAGCATTCGCACCTAATGTATTAAAAGAACACACACATTTAGGGTGCCATGGTGACAACGTAATGTACAGTAGCTGCCTCACACATGTTAGTGCTCTCAGTTGGATTCTGTTCTAGAGCAACATCTGAGGGGAGTTTAAATGTTCTCTACCTGTTTACATGGATTTTGTTCAGATGTTCCAGTTTCCTGCCACATTCCAAATAAGTACTGGCTAGGTTAAGTGGTGTCTCTAAGTTGTTCTTATATAAGTGTTCTCTGTAATGGACTGTGTATAATGTAATCCTGCCTGTGATTCTGGGATGGGCCCCCTGGGTGCGTCAAGACTAGGATTAACCTGCTTTTGATGATGGTTAAATGCTCATATTAATTTTTAATGCATATACTATTGCATAGATGTTCAGCATAGCTCTATAGGGGCTTTTTACAGCACATATCCAGTACAATAGCTAAAACATAATCTTTGGAGGAACCAGAAAAAAAAAGGTTTGGCATATTGTATGGAAACTGTTCCTTTTATCTCTATGTCAAATAGAGCAAATTGTATTTCTTGGGTACGGTGGAGTCTGGAAGATATGAATTTCCCAAGAGACCATATAGGGCACGTTGGCATTTGGAAAGGACTCCAAGACATGCCTGTGTCATTTTCAATATTTAGCTTAAAACAGGTGTGGGCATCTCCAGTTCTCCAGTGTCAGGTTCCTGTAGGTATAGAGGCAAACTTTTAATTAAATCCTGAAAACACAACTGATTTTACGTCTTATTCACTAAATGATTTTAATAAAATAATTTATGTTTTATATTGAAAAAACAGAAACAACACAGGGACTGAAATGTCCTACACTTGACATAGGATACTATATATAAGGGTATGGCACATGAAGATTTTGCTGCATTTTTGTGTTGTTTTTCTAACACCTAACATTCTGCTGCACCTAAAACAATTCCAAATTATTATGACAAGGGTACAAACCTTTTCTCTGAGGGTCCAAAGCCTCTCAAATTATTAACCCCAAAATGTATTGCTTCTATTATTTTATCACTGAGCTACTAATCCATTGGTATTGCAGAAACCAATGTTTATATGTATGTTTATAGTTAACAGACACAATCTGCAATTGCTTAAGTTAAGCTTTTTTTAGACATCTACTGTGTCTAATAGAATTAATGAAAGAAAGAAAGACAACTCCCTTAAATGACTACTTCAGATATACCTCAAAATTCTAATGATGCAAAATAATTAGGAAAATCATTTTGCATTAATATAAAGTATAAAATATTTTTTATTTATTTATTCCTGTTATTCAGTAGAAATAATGATGTAGAGTAGAAATAAAACTAATCCTCCTACCAAAAACAGTAATTGTAATAAATGATAGGAAAGGATATGTGTTACGTCCCAGTTTGTGGTCTATGTGTGTTTTGTTGTTATGTTCCACACTTTTGACATTGATTGTTCTCCTTCCCCCATTGGTCCACCATTACACCATTGTTTCCATATGACAAAATCTTCAATTAACTCTTGACCAATCAGAACTCATCTTATTCATGGAGTTTCTCAGAAGGAAGAGGCATTTTGTTTGACTTTGGTTCTGCTCGGCTCAGCTTTGCTTCTAGTTTTTGCTTCGGCTTTGATGGTTTGTTGTTTTGCTTTGTGTGTGTGTGTATTTTCGTATAGCTTCAGCTTTTGTTGGTTTGTGTTCGTCTCCTTGTACTTTCGTTTGTTTGTGTTTATCGTTTATTTTGCCATTACCTTGCCCAGACGTATTGTATCAACCTCTGTTTTCTTTTGTACCCTGTTACTTGTGTCTACTCTCGTTTTCTCTTATTTGTATTCCTAGTTCAGTTGTGTATTTGTGTGAACTTTTGTGTATAGGTTAGTTTAGGTTGTTGGGTACATTTGGCACACATAGTTGATTTTTGTATTAGTCTTATTACGTACCAGTAACTTATTCACCTTAAAATAATCACTTTTTGCACCAACCCTTGTTATCACGCTTCCTACTGTAAGTCCCTCCCCAGAACCCACCTGCATCCAAAACTTATCATAAATGTTACACCCCTTTATCCCGAGACACTTGGGGTCATAACATTATGTATTAATTGTATTTGTTTCTTTGTAGATGTTACTGTGTTCAGACAGTTTTAGACTATAGACTATAAAAGAGAGTGACAGGAGAAAGTGCATAAAAACATAAAAGCACCTCTGAATATTTTGCAGGTTCTAAAAGCTCTTTTTGCTCAGTTTTTTGTGATTATTTACATTTGTCCTTTAGAATTTTCGGGTGTGCTCAATGCTGACAGCCATATTACTGGGTTAAGAAATACAATTGGCCACTTTAGAAAAATTCAGGGAATTGCATAAAAATGGTTAAACTCAATTGGGTGGGTTGAAGTTGTTTTGGTAATCCTTGTTGTTCGGCACCAATAAAAATGTTCTGTTGTCAGACGCATCTAGTGTATAGTATGTCGTTTGTGTTCTAAACACACATGTAGGATGGATGACAATAACAATATCTAGCAGTTATAAGTTCATGTGTATGAAAATTAAAAATAACTTGTTTATCAGCCTCAAAATAAAAAAGAAAGTTGTTGAATATGACATAAATACATTGATATGTTTTTGTTCCTGAAGAAATATCTACATCGTAACCCACACAACTGCTTGATTGAAATGTGTTTATGAATGTGGTAAGACCTATGTTATTGAGCTTTTGAATAAATACTTTACACAGCAAAGTAGAAAGTGACTGAAATTGAATGATCCCAAACTAGTTAGATTTTCTTTTTAGAAATATCATAGTTGGAGTGGCTTATTCATGACAGTATCATACATAAGTTGCAAACTGTCTTTACTCAGAAACATGGCATCAGGAATCAAATCTACAGAATAGGAGAAGCAGGTGAAATGTGTAAAAACAACCAAGTTTTATTATTTAATGGTAAAGCTGCACTCAATTTCTTTTATAAACTTTTTTAGCAACTTTTCCTTAGCAAATATTTGACAGAATAATTGAATTAAGACCAGTATGTCTTATACTTGATCTTTAATTTACTCAATAATTTCAGTCTAGGCTGGTGTGTTGAATTGAGAATTTGTGAATTATTGTAGATAACCAGTAACTTTGTCACATGCTTCAACTTTAAAAAAATCTAACAATCTTAAAAATTAGAATCTACCATTATTCCCCTCTGATTTTGGAATTTTCAGTTGTTTTTCCCATGTCTCCGCCCGTGTCTAATGAATCTCACAATTTCATACAAGAGAAAATGAGGTTGCAAATGTAAGATGACTATTCTGGCCCAGCTACATTAAAAGCCACTCATCTTTTAACAGATCATAATGACCACAATACTCTACCAGAGGATTGGAAGACAGGTGCATCCCTTGCAAAGAGCCCTACAAACCTGCCAGTGTCCAGTAGGCCATAGGAACTGCTGTGACCCAAGAGAACCAGGGCTGACTTTTGTGTTCCTATCTCCTGTTGTGCTCAAACAAATGTCATGCCCCTTCTTAGGAAAGCTCTGTCAAAGGCAGGTAGTAATTTGAACCAGACTTCAACTCATGGTACCCAAAACATGGAGACCAACCCCCAGTCAGCCGAGTACTTTTATCATTTGATCCACCTGTGAGGTGTTTTTTGACTGTGTGGATCAGATGCAGGACTCAATTTGGATCAGATGTCAGAAATTTCATGACTTATCTATCCCAGTATATACATCCCTTTTTATTAAACTGTGCCCCTTTAAAGCAAACATCCAGTGAGGGAATGTCAGTCATTTCAAGAGTAAGTTGCTTGGTAACAAGAGTGTTTCGCTACTATTTTCAACACATATAAGTTTTCCTTTAATTCTCCTTGTTCTTTTCAGTTGTAACTTGTGTCAAAGTAAGATATTAAAGTGTCAAGAATAATAATAGAAACACCCTGTGCACTCCAGGTTAAAGCTGAATTGTATAATGCACAATGCACAATTCTGCAAGGAGTAGCTTTATGAACTTATCGGTAAACCAGTGAGAAATGAGCCTGTGCAGTGTTAGTGTGTTTGTAATTTAGTCGTATTTGTATGTTTGGGTTTGGCTGAACAGTAGCATTATAGGAGTTGTATTGTATCACAGAGACCTGCTCTTTAATTCTAAACAGGCCACAGATTAATCAGATACAGTAATTAACCATCACTTGCTTTTCTATTGTTTTTTTCTGGAGTGAAGATGTGATTGTTGTAATTGTAAAATTACATACACATATACATATTATATATATATATGCATATGTATTACATATACGCATACACATTACATATACGTGCATGTGTGTATATGTATCTTCTGTATCTGTATTTGTTATTGTATTCTGTGTATTTAGTATACTGCGTATACTGTATAATAGAAAATACATGCATTTCAAACTCACCAGAAGTCACCATACATGCACTTTAAAAAAAATATAAATCTCAATTGGAAATCACAAGTAATAATTTGATCATGACATTTTTTTACAGTTCTCTGTTTTACGACCTTTTCAAGTAATCATGTCAACCTGAAATAATTTGCGATTGAATTAATTGTATGCTCGTGCAATTTAATTTTGTTAATCAACAGTGGCCAGTTCCTCCTGTTTGGTGCCTGTTTGATGGAAAGATCACCATCAACCTGATAGCGGCCCTTTGCATTGATTTTTCTTTCTCTTTATTATCCTCACATCACATTTGAAAAAGAGCACCTGGAATCTTATTCAAATACTTTTCAAGAGACAGAGTAGAGATGGTCCTCGTTGATGAGGTTTTAATAATGGAAGTGCTGCCTTTCTTAACTGAGATTTTAAAAAGTAACCATTGTGCTTCACAATTGTAATTAATTGCAGTTACTGTACATTTCCTTAATGAAAGAGGAACCTTTGAGAAAAAAATTAGCCCAAATTCTAAACCAGCTAAGATGGATAGATTGATTTAATGGAAAATAAATAACACATTTCTGTGATGGCTATGAATTGAACTATGAATATATTTACTGTCGCTGTCTTTTATGACTTAAACTGGGGGTTCAGAGGTTAGGTCCCAGAGGGCTAGAATGTGTGTGTGTGAAAGAGAGGAGAAGATACAAGGGGAGTAGACAGCAAGGGTGAGAGAGCAGAGAACAGCCTGGTGGATTTCAGACCCAAACCTCAGGAAAGCTTTAAGAAACCCCCCATTTGTGGTTTGAGGAGAAGGAATGCAACAAGGAGGTATGTAAATACAGTATGCTGGAGGGTATGTGGGCTGGGAAATGAGGATCAGTAGTGGCTGATATACACTGTCTACAGTAATTGCAGAGGCACCTAATGAGGGAAGTAAGAGGCCATTGATAAACATGCAGACGGTCTGTGCATTTGTCACTAATAAAAAGTCACTGAGCAGTGTTTTCAAGTACTTTCTTCTTTGTTCACTGTAGAATATGTAGGCATCAATGTAACTAATGAGAGAAACTAGGTCTCTGTTTGAAAAGCAGTTTAACTGCTTAGTTTAAAGGAATGTATTTGTCAGTATGGATATGATAAACATAGTCTAATTAATTGCATTGGAAGTGTCTGAGTGGAATTATATGCTAGGTTATTGTGCTCAAGAGTCAGGGGTGTAGAGTTTCAGTTCAGGTCAGTAAAAATATCTATGAATTTATTCACAGTAAAAGTTGTTTTATGCCTTTTAATATACTTGCTATGTACTGTACCTATTCTATAGTGATAACAAGTGTTATCCCTGTGCAAAGAAGTTTTTTTTTATATGAGGAAAAAGCATTTATTCTTTCATTACTCTTAGCTACAGTTCAAAAGGAGAACTTAAGGAAGCCCAGGTAAATATAAATAATATATTGACATTGTGATTGTAAGTGGGTGGCTTAACAGCTCTTTTTAGGTGTGGGTGTATGCTTACTAGAACTTCTATAATTGTTCTCGCTATTCAGATTAAATGAAGCTGAAAATGTACTTGATTTAATGTGTATGTTGGGGTTTGCAGAACAAAAGGATTTGACTTGGATATGAAATCAAAGGACATCCTCCCTTATAAGAAGCAATGGTTAGGCTGCTTATTATTAGGATGGCAGTTGTTGGCTTTTGTTTTCAGTTCAAACTTGAGACTTGATAGCAAAGAACTGTGATAAAAGTGTGCACAAAAACAGAATGTAATTTTCTTTGTAGTGATCTAGAAGTACAGTACTTGTAAACATGTACAGTATGTATCATGTTTAGTCTTGTGCAATATCAACATACAATAAACAGGCCTTTCAGATTTGTAGCCCTGCTGTTGTTGATCACCCTGGCAATTAGCTAATGTGAATGTCAAATGTTTGTCACTAACTGAGCAGCACCACTACGAAGACTGAAGTATCTGCAATGAGATAGGTATTTAATCAATTGATTAATTGATTAATTAATTTCTGCCCGTAAACATGTTTAAATAGACACAGAGGAAGAAACAGAGGAACTTGAAGTTCTATTTCTAAACTGTAACAATGTGTCAGTGCTTTAGGAACATAATTTTAGGAAAATCAATTTAACTGATTACTAAAATTATGATCCATTCCTTGTTTATCCCGAAATATGGAATGATAATGAGGAACACATTAAGGTTAATTACACTTAAAATTGAAACACAGCATTTCTGCTGTTGAGGCTTGAAGCCTATGAAGAAGGCTCAACAGCCAAAATAATGAGTTATTTTACTATTTTATAGAGTGGAAATAACCTTTAATTCTTCCTTTGCAGCCAAAACAAAATGTTATTTGACTTCCCACTCAAACCTATGGTATGATAATAAGCGTTTTGGCCTCACATGGGCTGATAGAACTGTACTGTACAGTACTATTCTTGCTTTATAGATCATACACTGTATGAAAATAAAAGTATATTCATACTCTCTCTAGAGTAACCAATCTGTATATGCTGTACTAACGAATGGAATGAAGCACAAAACTGTACTAGAGAATGAGTAGTAAGAAAATGTGTTGTGATGATGTGTTTGAAGACTCCTTTAAAAAATGTAGTAGTGTATAGAACTTTATTGTGAACAGATAAGTGTAATACTCTTTTATTACATAGGACAAAACCTACAGTAGGGATACCAGCAATCCAAAGAAGAGTTTCTAATGTCTTGTTTCCTCACAATGAAGTCTACAATGAATGGCATTATACATTTTATTCTCAATTAAATTTATGTTAATACAGACAATATGGTTAATTCTGCTGTTATTCAGCAGTATTTATGTTTAGAGATAAGTTAAATTTCAACCTTATGATCAAGGCCTCACTGTGTTAATGGAATTTTCTTACGCTTGGCAGGCTAAACAACCACAATCACATTTTCTGATGAAACTCAATTAAATTTATGTGCTCACGGGTTAGCTGCCTGCACTCCTTTTGTAGATGCTCATTGTCCGTGTTGTTTAGCCTTAGAATGTTTTGATTTCTTGAGTACAGTATATGATAATTAGAATAGACCAATATATATTCTATTAGAACATGCAAGAAACAGGATAATATTCTGCATTCGCTTAAACACTTCATTTTCTTTAAATCTGTGAAGTCTTACTAAAAAAATCTAAAGACCTTCTTGTCCATATCTGATCTTTCTTACACTATACAGAGATTAATCAAGATTAAATTTTAATTTAATTGATAAAAATACTTTGGAAACATTTTTCAGCTTCCATAATCTGCTATCCTGGGGATGTACAACATGGATCAGATTCTAAAAGGTTAGGGAGAAACAAATACAGTACATATCAATAGAAACTAAGGACAGTGATTAAAATCCTGCTACATTTTCTACATACTGTATGTTTCGCTACTAATTCCTGGGCCCCTCACCTGCAGTGTAATGCTCTACCCTGGATTTACTCTTCAACTGAGCTGTGTGCTCTGTAACCTCCAGCCATGGAGAGACCCATCATGCATGTACAGTAAGTGTGTATAAAATTATTCCTTTTTAAATCTTCTATTTCTGTATTTTGTCTTCTGTTTTAGTAGTAAGACTGAATTATTAGTCTTCCTTAACACACTTCAATATACAAACTGCAGATACAATTTTAGCACAACATTATTCCATTATATTACAGTGTCTAATCATGAAACACAATAAGGAATACAGGATGTGTCGCTAAGATCTTGTACAACAGGCAAAATGTCACAAAAGTGTTCTTTCCAGACCCTATGCAGATGAAACAATCAGGGGTAGAGTGAGGAAAACATGGGGAAAAAGGCATGCAGGTATCAGGAATGAAAACAAGGGGCCTGTCCATAGTGCGCTGGTGTTCGGGGAAGGTGTGGCTGAGGCAAACTGTCCAAAACTGAGTCCAATGGGGAAACCGAGAGAAGGCAAAATCCATAACCGGGTGGTCCATCCAAGACACAGAATTAAAATTGGAACCGGGTTGGAACTGGCAGGAACAGGAATTTTAAAACCTTGACGTGACCAGGCGCTTCCAGGTCCCAGACTCGCTTGGTAGGGGAACCAATGCAGAGCCCGGAACGGAGTGAGCGCCCGGCTTTTATAGGATGGGGGGCAGGAACCAGAGGCAGGTGCAGGGAATGAGTACTGAACAAGGAAGGGCTGGAGCGTCCTTAAAAGGAGGGGTTTACGATGGTGACACAAAGTCCTTTTTGAGAAGTGTGGTTTATTACAAATATAAAATGCTCTTACTAACTGTTGGCAGACCAAAATTCATATATGTATTTCCCTATAATCACCAAACCAAAATGTTTGCGCTTTAAGAATATATACTGTATATTTTGTCGACACAACACTGTGTGTTGTTACAGACAGTAAAAGCAAAGACTGCATAAGAAAGCAAGGAGAAAGTTAATAAGAGAGATTCATTATGTTAAAAGTTGTGGGCAGAGCTAACTGCATACCAATTATTTACTTATGAGTCACAAAAACATGTAATTACAGTAGTTTAACATAAAAAAATCCTGTATACTCGATCACTGATTTCTGTCTGTATTTTATCATTGTCTCCACATGCTGTTTATTACAAATTTTATCTGATACCATGTACTTACAGTACATGGAAAAAAGGTTACAGAGCACAGATGGTCATAGAAGTGTTTATGCCAAAGAAAATATATGCTACATTTAGCAAAAAAAAACAGCAATTACTTTTCATTGTTATAAATATTCTGCCAGACATCGTTGCCAATTATTAATATGCAGTGTGAGTCTATACTCTTTGCATAGTAATGTATGAAGGGTGACCTTGATACTGTAGACATTCATTAGCAAAAAAGAGAAGTGTGGCAATGGTTTAAATGACCAGGGATGTTTGCCTTTCAATCTTATGAAACTTGCCATGAGTGTTCTTTAGGCACATTGCTAACATACTGTAGCTGAGGTGTGTTTACTTACGGTAAATGCATTAGAATGTGTTTATATAATTCATTTGAATCCTCAAGACCTTTTGATTCTGTAATAGAATATCAAATACCTATTCAGGAAGACCTGTTTATTGCAAAATTATTTTGATCATGTACGGTACATGAAATTATGTTGTGAGTCTTCACCTTTTAAAATATATTGTATTCATATGTATATCATATTCACATGAGAAGATGGAATGCCTGATTTAGCTTCAGGTGCAAGGTGAAGAAAATTTTAAAATCCACTTAAGCAGCTGTAACATTCTTATTCTACGGGTTGTTTACAGTTAGGCATTTTTGTGCACATTTTGGTTAGAATTCACACAATCTGGACTAAACACAATGTCATATACTGTACCTCAACTAGTGACTATTATATGTACTGTATGTGGCTGTTTAGGTGTAATTTTGCTTTCACACAAACTCTTTATAGTTTGTTATCCTTTGCCTTGTAAAGAATAGACACTGCTGTACAAATGATAGAAAATGTATCTGCATGTTTGTTTTCTTCTCAGAAAAAAATTAAATTCACCAGTAACATTTTTAAGGAAAGCGCAAATAGTTTTAATATATGATTTCACTTTTTAAAATAAGAAAGTTATTTGTAAGATATGCTTTTGTATAATATCTGCTTGTGGCATTAAAAATTACTATAGTTATTTTTAAGTATAATATACTGTAAGTACAGGAACGCCTAGAAGTGATGAGAGCACATATAATTTGATTATACTGTGTGCAATGATGAATCAATTGTTCATTACTCAAATAAATCTGTCTGGGAGGGTTTAAATGTCATGCACTGTAGTGATTTATGAGAAACACTTGAAGTGAACAGCAGCTGATCCTTTTTTAATTCATTGCCCATGTAGAAGGTCTCACCAACATCAGCTTCTATTAACACTGCTATTAAAATTTAATTTTGGTATATTTAATTACAAAATAGCGCTGCTGTGGTAATAATGTACACTTCAATGGCAAATTTCAGTCATTTTAATTAAAAAAATATTTTATACTGTATTAAGCCTGTAAATTATAATGTAAAACATTTTGTATGAAGAAAGGTCTTACCAACATTTGTGCCTCTTAACATTTACTTTGCTAAGGGTTATCAGTAAAAATTCAAACAGCTGTTCTTTAAATATATCCTAAATTGCCACTAATTAACATGATTTAATTTCTTCCTGAGAGCTCAATCTGAACAAAGCAATAACTGGCTCACAAATCACTTGTTATTACCTTCTGGTCTTAATTCAATATCTAGTCAGGGATATTGCTTATGCAAAATATTGCACCTTATTTGAACTCTGTATTATCATTAAGCAGCATGTTAAGTGTATACTGCTTTTGTTAAATTTTCCTTCCTAGTATAATTGACTTTTATTTTAATTCATAATAAATAATAATTGCTTACACTTATATAGCGCTTTTCTGGACACTCCACTCAAAGCGCTTTACAGGTAATGGGGACTCCCCTCCACCACCACCAATGTGCAGCATCCAGCTGGATGATGCGACGGTGGCCATGGTGTACCAGTATGCTCACCACACATCAGCTATCAGTGTGAACAGAGTAATGAAGCCAATACATAGATAGGGATTATTAGGAGGCCATGATTGGTAAGCGCCAATGGGAAATTTGGCCAGGGGTTACACCCCTACTCTTTTCAAGAAACTCCCTGGAATTTTTAATGACCATAGAGAGTCAGGACCTTGGTTTTATGTCTCATCCAAAGGATGGCACCTTTTTACAGTATAGTGTTCCCGTCACTATACAGGGGCATTAGGACCCACAAAGACCACAGGGTGAGCGCTCTTATTTTTGCAAAAGTCCTACAATATTTTTAGGTGCTGGTATACAAATAAAAGCATGCTAAACAAAATAAAGAGTTAAAATATGTCGCTGGATTTGAGGCTATTTGTTACGCTGTAGTAACCAAAATAATACTTTAAGCAACCTAGCTCATACCAGAGGATTAAAAGATGATATAACAGGATATGGTCAAAAGAAGACCATCAATCAGAACTCCACTGGGAGTCTGTGTACAGACTTACAGGACTCTTATGTTCTCCCTTGGTTTGGTTTCCTATGCGGTTTAGCCATAGAGCTCAGCAGTCCTGGGCCATTTCATGACTTAGGAAATGAGCTTGCATTCTGGACATCTTGAAGGTGGTGGATGGTGCAGTCACCCATGAGGTGATCACTCATTTGCAGCTCTCCAGATTCCCAGTGCATGCTGGCTCTGAAATTTCTGACAGCAGTCCCTAAACAAGTCCAAGCAAACACCACTCGCATCTAATTACGATGATTAAGATTGGCAAAATCAACTGGGATCTTCTGAGTCATTTGATTTTTATCCACTCATTGTGACGTCACTGTGCTCTGTTCTCTATTTTTTTAACTGAATGTAGGTGTGGGCTGCTCTGATAAAGAGTTTGATCAAGATCTTGCTTGTCTGTTAGCGCTGGCATAGCACTGAAAGCTTGTGATACAGCAGGCATATTTTTGGTAGTGTGGTAGAGTGGTAGTCTAGAGTACAATTTGTCTGGTAGCAGATTCAGACATGGTGCATGGCTGAGAGGCCAATAAGGTCAGGAGGATAGTGTGTTCATGTCATGTTTTTAACCATTTTTTAGTTTATTAATATGCCAAAAATGCACAAAACTAAATATAAACACAATGTACAAAAGGGTCCCATAGTTTTCTATATGATCCCCTCTCCAGCCATTCCCAACATCCATTCCAGGCTCTAGCCATGTTAAAGCACCCCATGACTATTGTCAAGAAGGCTTCACAGCCGAAACATTGTGTTTTCTCTCTTCTCTTTTCAGCATAGCATAAACCTATTACTTGTTCCTTACAACTAATTTTGCCCAGATCCAATGCATCATTTTCCGTACTCTAAATATACTGATGCTGATGTCAAAGTGTGTTTGCTGGTATTGCTTGGATCCAGAGCTTGAATCCAAGATACAGTAATTCATACAGTAACAAGATCCTGATGTACTGTATTACTGTTATTTTTATATTATATAAATTGCTGCAACTTAAATTATACCTCCTGTCCTCTACTTGTTTGCCATAATCTCCGATGCAACAGTTTAAGTCATTTTAAAGTCTCATTTAAATAATGCATCAGCCAGTGTACCTTTCCAAATTGCTATCTCATTACAGGACTCTGTGATTACTAGCAAAAACCCTTAAAAGAAAATGTCGGGTTAATTGTATATTCTGGCTCCACTTTAACCTCTAAGTTAATTACATTTTTCCTTCAGGCCAACATCATTATAAGATATACGGCCCATAAAAAATAAGATTTAATAACTTTTTTCTTACCTTTATCCTAATGATAATACACAGTTTTGAGGAGATGGAAGAAGAGCAAAAGAAAATGAAGTCTAATTTACCTGACAGCCATGGCTATTAGACTAGTAGAGATTGGTAAAATAATCAAAACTAGTTAACCCTTCTATCTCTTTTTATACACATACAGTACATGCTAGAGAAATTCCAGTTTCTTTGTGTAATTTCACTGCCAGATATAAAAATCTGTGCCCACAGAAGGCCTATTCATTTTAAATCATTGGGAAAGCCAGTACAAAAGTCAAGGCCCCAATAGCCATGAAAATTGAAAGTCAGATTTATAAATGGAGAGACCTTGGACCTTGATCTTCATGTTAATGGATTCCCCCACACAGTCACACAAACAGGCAAACACATTTATAAAGAAATACCTTCACATGTTCTTATTTCTCATCTTAGTGAATACTGCTCTGAAATGTAAAATCCATTTTAGTTTACTTGAATTCATGGCACAACCACAATTGCTCAAAGCAGAGACCTATCACAACCTTTCTTACCTTACCCATTAACTATCAATGTTAAAAAAGAAAGATTTCGAATGTAAGTCTTTTGTTACATTAACCTTTTTGTTTGCTCTTGCTCTTGTTGTATTCCACCACTTACTGAAACTATCTATCACTTTACTGAAACTATCATAAATTGGGGCAGTAAATTCAATGTTAGACTGCTAAAAATCAATCACAACATGCAATCAATTTATTATACACATATTCACAGATTACACTACACAATTGTTTTAATACAATACAAAAATATGTAAATAACTAATATAAAAGTGTATATATGAATCAATCTACAATGAGGCAAATGGCTTACGAATCACTCTGGGATTACAAAAGAGACTAATAACACAGTTTTAAAATACACTTACTATAATATCTAATACAGCAAAATTATTATAACCAGTCTTATAATAATTAGCCTATTACAGACATACCAAATCCTAAATGTTTGAAAGACGAGAATATTTTTTTAAAAATTATATATATATATATTTTTAACATAAATATGTTGTATTTATGCATTTCTAAATTATACTTAGGGATTAAACAATAAAACAGCACATTTCCAGTTGAACAGTCAGTGCTTCATAGCCTAAATATGAAAGTACTATATTTGTGGCTGATCTTCTTTTCCTTCTTGCAAAGGTTACACGGCAGATTTGCAGCATATGAAAGAATAAATTCAGGTATTGATCTGGGTGTGGGCAGCATGTAGTGCAGTGGTTAGCATTACTGCCTCTGCCTTGCAGCACTGGAGCCCTGGCTCAATTTCAGACCTGGGTTTCCTGTGGGCGCTTCAGTTTCCTCCCACAGCCCAAAGACAAACTGGTAGGTTTAGTGACTTCTGGGAAAATTAACCCAGTGTGTGCATATTTGTGTCTGTGTGTGCCCTGTCTGTGGCATTCCATCCAGGGTCCATCCTGCCTTGCCCCTGTTGCTTGCTGAGTTAGGCTCCAGCTACCCCATGACTGTGTATAGGATAAAGTAATGGGAAATTGTATGAGTGATATGGGTGTGCATGGTCGTATGCATCATAAATATGTATTTTTTATTTTTAATCACAACCTCCATTATATGGAGATTAGGGTGCAGGATAATATATATATATACTGTTTACAATAGGTGTATTGTACTTGCACTGAAATAATACAGCTCATATTAAGAACCAATAAAACATTTTTTTTTTGTTAAAGGGCTATAACCTAAAGCTGATGAACTGCAAATGATCAAGTTAAGGTGAATTGCATGTGTAAAAGTAGAAAGCAGTAAAGCACACAGCATTACAGACATGAAGTCTTTAAGTTTTTCTGAAGTCTCTTTTACCAGTTGACTGACACCTTAACTCAACAGTGAAAGGAAAAACTGTGTGAATATTTAAATAAGGCTGAAGGAGATGTTTGGATCAATTACTTACTACCAAACAGGATAGATGATATCTTTGTAGCAATTCTTATTTCTTGAAAGACCTTTAACAATTAAGATAACTGATGAAACTATAAAAACTAATCACATTAAGATTTCTCAAAGCATTAAAAGATATTTTAAGACATTTGATCAGATTTAGTATTCTTAAAATACTCAATAGTGAGTACAATGTTTGGAGAGGCTTTATGTCTTAGACCTATTTTTTATTAGTTATCAGATTCCTTCAATTAGATAATCAGTGTACTCTTTAAACTATTTATGGAAAAAAGTGTGCTTTTTTGGAAGAAATCGAGTGCTCTCATGTCTTCTCACAATTTTGATAATTATAATAGATTTTTTTTTTACATTGGGAATAGTCGGTGTTAGTTTTTCACACCCCCAATTTAGAATCAGCACCTTTTCAATCATATATGCTTAACTTACTATTACTCTCATACTAGCACACTTTCCTTCAGAACATCCAGCTTCCGAGCCAGGTAAACATGCTTCACACTGTAATCTACACAGTGCCCAAAACAGGGCAGCAACACTTGGTGGAGTGTTGCAGCTGTCGGTGATAATACTGTAAGCTCACTGTTATTGCTTGTTTGTGTCAAATTGAAGATGCCATACCCTGTTACATGCATAATACCCTGTTACATGAATGCCATGACTTGGGGAATCCTGGTTAGAGAGAACTAATAATCTCAAACCTGCAAAGTGTTTTGGGAATTCCAATCACAGGCCGGAATGACACATACCACATATAAAGTTAGGATAACTGTTTTACTTGTTCTTTATATGTAACTTATCAAAGAACTTACTTCCAAAACTTCCTTTCATAATATACCATCTATAACATTCAAACTTTGACAGTTCTTGAAACTCAGCGCTTCAAATCTGACATCACATTTCTGAATCCAGGAACTTTTTTTCTTGACCACTTTGTTGCGCATTAGAAAACAGTGGTTCCCAATCCTGGTCCTGGGGCTCTGAACACTTGTTGGTTTATGTTCCTGCAGAGCCCTCAGTTACACAATCCAACCCTTTTTGGGGTTTTTGGTCTCTAAGCTGAGTACAGCATTCAGCTAATGAAAACTCATCCCACTATCACTAAATTTTCAAAAGAATACTCTGACACGTCGATTATCCTCTTAAGGAGTACCAGTAATTATATAATAAACAGGCACTGCAGCCATAAGCTTGAAGCCTAGAGCATGAATGTAATTGACTGAAAAGCCATCACATTACATGAAATGATTACTGCCTGAGAGCCACAATAAACAGACACTGAAAACTTTCCAGCAGTGACAGAGCCAGGCTGATTTAATAAATTACTTTTATTGGCTGATTGCACATGGGCCAGGTTATTATCTAAATCCCCAAACTACTGGAAATATTGCTGGTGAAAATGCTGTGCATAGAGAATCAGTTTTGCAAGTGCATCAAATTCCTCTCTCATACCACAGTATGCCACATTATAAAAAGCCCATTAAGCCTGAATGTTTATAGACCTCAGTATCATTTTGTGACTTCTTTATCACTTGTTCTATGGTGGATGCTTTAAAAAAAATAAGAAAATTGTGATTTTTGCTTATGAAGCTGTGGTATCCCTTTAAAAGAGAGTGAGTTTACATTTATAATCTGAAATTTAGTAGAAGTGCTGATTAATTTAATTTAAATTAAATATTAGAATGGTGTTGACTGCAATCGTGTTTCAGGTGCTACTGTATCTGTGTAGATGCTTCCCTGTTAATATACACTGTACCTCTGGTAAATAACACTGATACTTTAGTGTTTTAACCCCACAATTTTAGGTGAAAATTGAATGTTTATGCTGCTTAGGCAAGATGAAATCACCCTCTCACCTTTGCTTGAACTATTTTCTGAGGTGTTGGAATGCAAAGAAATTGGTTTACTAATCCACCTCTCCTATTAATAATCCAGCTGGCATGTACCTTCAATTTTAGGTTGTATAGTTCTTAGCTGCCTTTTTCAAATTCAACAGTACAGTAACAAGTACAGTAACATGTAATGAAATTAGGTAGCTTTCTTGTTTCAGGGAGCAACTCAAGGTAGATTAACATTCTATTTGCCTGTTTTAAAAAAAAGTGCAGGTAGAGGTGATATGAATGATTTCCAGACACAAAATGCTGGTAATATCTAGGAGAAAATGTATATTTTAATTCTTGATCTGAACTTTACAGAAAACGAGGAAGTCCTTTCATGACATTGATTAACAATAAGCAATCTCTATGCAGGAGTGTTTGTATATCCTATTTTCCTATCCATTTTTTAAACATATTTTCTTAAAAATAGATTCTTTTCTGTGTTTTTTTCTTTTTAAGGATTATAATCTGTAACATAAAAGGTAGATTTGTTGTGTTGTGAGTCTTAAAACCATGTTTGTAATAATTAGTATAACAAGCACCTGGTAATGTTTAAAAAAACACATTTTTGTGCATTGATATTAGAAGATTTTCAGCATAATCATAAATAAATCAGACAGATAAAATAACTGATTGTAAGGAATTGTGATTTGGGTTCTACATAATCACAATTCAGAACATGAACACTGTAAAGTAAATTTCCTTACATTTAATCAAAAAACATATTTTTAGAAATTCTCTTTTTGCTGGAATAGTTAACTAATTTACAATACAAATCAGTGTAAAGAGCATCATAATTTAACAAATCAACTGTGCAACACTAATTAGACAATCCAACCACAGAGCTGTCAGTCAGGTGCTTTTTTTTCCTGAGAGTTCAAATTATGCTGTGCTTCTGAAAATGTCTGTGATATATTATTGTTACAATTCTATATTTATCTGCACGATGCTATATTTTGCTACTGTAACAATTCACTGTCTATACTGTAGGTCAATAAATGGGAGTGGCCTGAGAACCACTTTGTCTTTCAGGATTTCTACTGTAATAAAGTGACTAAAATTTGAAAGTGTACAACCAGAGCCTTTCCTTTAATAAATCTGGCTTTTACATTCAGCATTTCTCTCCTGTTTCCTTCAGCATGTCTCAGATGGCCAGTTCAGCACTAGATAATCATACAAAAAATGCATTAGTTAGAGCTAGTAGACCAACAGGGATGCTAACTGTCTCTCCTTTGGGCACTTTTTGAAAAAATGAGTTGTGGTCAAAGGAGACACATATACTGGTTGACATATTTTGAAATTAAAAATCATAGGTCCGTATTTTAGCCTGAAAATCTTCAGAGATAAAGGTGTTGGACCGAGTGAGCTGAAGAGGAAGCAGTGATGCTCAGTGCGAAATTCCTCTCTGTGAAATGTGGAGCTATTAAAAACTGAACTCTCTGCTTCAGGACAGACCACAAGACAGCTGTCAGATGAAAGCGGCTTTCACATCCTCAATTGGCTTAAATCAAGGCCTGGTGACGGTATCAGATGAAGCATTGGCAACTCCACCTTTGTCAAGAGTGAAACAGTGACACACATCCTTCACTGAGTAAAATGCAAACCCATGAAACAAAGAATTATAAATCAACAATGTGGTATTTTTTCTATCCCTGAGAATATGGGCCCATATATTTTTAGTTTGTCTCTACACAATAAATTAGACTAAAGGTAATGTGTCTTACTAATAAATGTACATACAAGATGATAATCATTTCAATCTCTAAATGAAAACGTTTCATAAAGTAAGCTTTAAATAACTGCTGTATATTTTCACTATTCACCCAGTATGTGTAACTGTCCTTGTTTATACAGATTAGGAAAGTAAATGTCATTCAATATCTCTTTTAATAGTGACACATCCACATAGCTGACTGCAATTACAAGCTTTCAGCAAACTCCAAACCTGAAAATTCACATTTCAAAGATTGAATAACTCCATATGTTTCCAAATGGTCGCAGAAATATCAGCCATGTGTGATTTCATTTTATTATATATATTGAAGACAAATGCAGTGAAAGTGGAAAGAAGATTTCTGTGATGTAAGGTTGCTAGTATGATAAGCAGAAAAGTGGTAGAGAAGTACTTGACCTTTTGGCAATACAAAACCTGCTGTTAAATGGTGTAGTGCAGTACACACATCATAAAATGTTGTTAATGTGTGCTTTTTATGATAAACATGTCCGTATAATTTTTGTCTTGTGTGTTTGGAAAGCAAAAGAGAATTTTTAATTGTTATTGTCAACTCTGCAAATATTAATATTAGGCTGTCTATTGCTTCTTGTTATGAAGCCTACAGTAAGTATCATTAACACAGAGAACAGGTTGATCCTTCCCTAATTCCATGGAAACACACAAAATTATTTAGATATTTATTTTAATACTGTATGTTTATTGAAACAATTTTGTCTTATGTTCTGCATTTTACTAGAGAAACCTGGAGCCCATAGTGCATACCCCCAGGAATGTCTGAGCTAGTATTCTAGATTATTTGCACTAAAAGTCTATTAAATGTGACAAATTTCTTCTTTCGGATATTAAAATGTTTGTAACACGATGACAGCTACAGTACAATTTTTATTGTACTAAAAGTGTTCTAGACGTATACCATAAGCAGTCAAATACTTTTGTATGGATTCCTATTTTCTTATAATTACATTTACAAGTATATTATTGCCTTGTTATGTTAGCTGAACATCTTTCAATGAGCATTGTAAACAAAACACTGTAATCAACAGACCAGATGCCATGACATAATACATTGTACAGTATGTGCAGTTATGCAACATATTGTGACTAAGTGGGTATTCATATTGATGGGATTGCATCAGTTAACACTCATTATTTTAACTTGTATGGTTTTATTTATTGGAGAGTCAACCCTCTTGGATTGTAACATTGTACATATAAATGAAATCATGTAAGTTGCATCAATGTACTTCTGTACTGATGTATTATTTTTTTATTATCTCAGATTAATTAATTAATGTAATTTCTGATAAGGTAATATCAGCTGAATGATGATACAGTACATTATGTCGGAGAAGAAAATATTTATAACATTTTATGTGGATTTCTTTAGTGGTTTGTATTATTATTATTATCTAGATAATACAATCTCTGTGTTTTAGTCACCCTAAAGGAGGAATCATTTATTAGCTGTTATTCAGCTGTGCTTTTTATTTTATGACTTTCTTTCCTACGTGGGAGAGATGAGTCTCACATATACCTTTCTTCTGTGTGCTTTTATCCACACTTTAAACCCCATAGTGCTCACTCTGCAGTTCATATCAACTGATGTGGGTCTCACAGACTATGCTGGAAGCTCACAGGTACCTACAATAGCAAGCTTCAGCAAAGCATGGATTCCCAGGCTGCTCAGTCAGCTGAAATGGCACTTGGTTACGCAAGTGTCACTATTTGATGAATCCTGGTTCCAGTCAGCTCATGATGCAGATGAACCAGAGAAAGACAGGACCTTATTTGCCACATGTGAACGTAAATTGGGATTCTTTTTCGCGCCATTCTCTCAGGATATGCACAGTGCAATAGATAACACCATACAATGTGCAAGGTACATTACAAAACAGTAAATAATGAATAATTACAGTCACAGCCGACAATCATGCACAACATCTCATGACAACATACACACAACAAACACACAGGACAATAGATACATGATAGCCAATTAAAAAGGGCAGAGTGCAGAGGTGCATCGAATTCAAGGCATTACACAATTAGCTGTTAATTATGTTCACTGCTGTAGGGTAGAAGCTATTTTTAAGCCTAGTGGTTTGTGCTTTGAATGGTGCGGTATTGCTTGCCAGAGCTTAGGAGGGAAAACAGTTTATTGCTGGGATGGTTGGGATCTTGAATAATGGATCAAGCTCTATTCTGACAGCAGAGGGTATAGATTTCGACAACTGATGGTAAATGAGGTATTATACTATGTCTTGTATGGTATGGTATTGCCATACCAAGCAGTGTTACCACTAATAAGGACACATTCTTTGGTGCTGTGGTAAAAGTTCATGTGTAGCTGCTTCCTCATACTGCATTTTAAGGCAACATAGAAAGTGGAGGCATGGCTGTGCCTTTTTCAGTCTGGCTTCCATGTTGTGGGACCAAGCCAAGTAGGCGGGGATGTGCGGTCCTAGGAATCTGTAAAAGCTGACAGTTTCCACTGTTGTGTCCATGATACTGATTGGGACAAGACTCCCTTTGGGTCTCCTGAAGTCCACAATGATTTATTTTGTCTTGTTGACATTCAAGGCCAGGTTGTTGTCAGAGCACCACCCTGTCAAATGATCCATCATTGTTGCCGATCAGCCCAATAACTGTGTCATCAGTGAAATTAATAATGTGGTTGTTGCTATAATTGACTGTACAGTCATAGGTAAACAAGGGGCACAGTCTAGGACTGAGACAACATTTATGATCACTGTAGAGGAGAATATGTTGCCAGTTTTCACCACCTGAGTTCTGACCGCCAGGAAATTCAGTATTCAAGTATCTAATATCCAAGTATCCAGAGATGTCTGAACTGTAGGGCTCAACCAGTGTCTTTACTGGTTGACAATGATAATTACTGTTTTATTTTAAAAATACACAGTAGTACAGTAGCTTAAAGGGGAAATGACATAACACTGAAGTGTAATATGCAGTGTCATTAAGTTTCCATGTCGTAGCCATATGGAATAGGAATGGTGGCTACTGTATGTGCTATAAGACTTTTTTGTAAGCTATGGATTGTGACCCGGAATATTTGAATGTTTGTGAGCATTTTTTTATAAGAGTGCTGATATTCACAGTTGTCCATGCTCCACTGCAAACTCCAACTGCGCTGTAGCAGTTACACTAAGGACAATAGAAACATTCTTATTTAAACTCAGTTTTCAGGTGTTTGTTGCCTACTGTATGTCTTTTGAAAAATGACATTTGTATTTGAAGCAGCATTCACAATGCCCATTTTTTTTTTCCGACCTTTAGGTAACTTTCACTTTGCTGACATTAACCACATGTCAAAGGTTGTGAAATGTCCCTAGACCGAAGATATCAAATTGTGTTAAAAACCTCAATGCCACACGTTACATAGTATGAATGACCAAAAATGCCTTGGATATGTGTATTTATGCAGGATTCAGAGTGACAAACAAAGTTAGTGCACTACTGACAAAGCAGCTAGCATATCTGATGGAAAGGTTTAACAAAACTTTCTTAGCAAAATTGCATTATCAAGATATTAGAAACACGACAGGGTCATAGCAAGAATTTGTCATATAAAAGCTGCATATCAAATCCACAGGATTTGGGGGGTGGTATTTGTAACAGTGGACCTCAAAAGCAAGTATCCTGAATATTTTTTCCTCTCCATTCCACTGTAGCTACAAAGAAGTCCTCAAACAAGCCTCCTTAATTTTCAATTTATTCCTTAAATTGGTGCTTGATATATTCCTCTATCTTTGGTTGTTTTGTTTTTGTTGTTGTTTTAATCCTCCTGCTGTGTCCCTTTGTTTGTGCTGTGCTTAGCCATTCCTGACAGTGGAGCTGGGTGATCAAGTGAGCTTTCAGTCAACTCAGAGTCTTTCAAAATTAATTGACTTTTCTTTACTTAAAAAAAGTACTTTTGTGCTGTATATCATGTCGTAATATTGCTTTATGACAGAACACATTTAGAAGTATATACAGCATGTCTATAACTTTATTTTTCATGAGCCACGATTATTATTTTTCTGAAGAAAAATATGACAGCGGAGCAGCCAATGTAATGAATTGTCTTCCCAGGGAAGGAGAGCCCCCTACTCCTACTTGAACATTAGGATTCTTTGCCTGTTTCAGATTATTCCGAAGCTGCTTATTTGATTTTGGTTAAAATGAATAGACATTTTTTTCCATTTTCAGAAAGCTAAAAGCAAAACAAAAGACTTTTTGCTGTCTGTTTGCTGCAAGCGTTAGTGGCTGTCACTTTTGTGATAACTTTTTAATACTCTCCCAAGAAAAGAGATGCGGTCCTGAATACTCCTTGAGCAACATACAGTACCAGAGAGAATGGATTGTTTAATTTCATATTTAGCTACATAGAGAATGGATTGTTTAATTTCTTATTAGGGTGCTGAGAGCAACCGAGTACTGTTTATAAGCATAATGATAAACAATTTCATGAGTCACAGTTACATGATTATAGATATTCAGTTTGTCTGCCAGTCAACCTTAATGTATCTGTGGGAACTACAATTGAAAAAGTGAAATGTTCTGCCGACCCTACATACTGTATAACTGGTAATACATCAGAAGAGTCTTTTTTAGATGTATTGTTACTTTATTAAAGAAATATAAAATGATGCATGTCTTGTAGATAAACCATAAAAAAAGTTAATATTTTATTAACATTTAAGCAGATAAGAACAATTTTGTTAGTTATTTCTATATCATATCTGTACTTGGTAATGGTTTATATACTGTAAATTAGATAAAACTAACTCTTTGAATAAACATTATTCATTTAACGATAAATAATTTATAATCCAATTTGAGTAGTTATTTTGGTGAAAAGTTCCTTGATAAAACTTTTGCATATGCTAGTACAGATTTGTAATTCAGATTCACAGAATGTTTACCAAGTGTTTACCATGCTACTGATGCTGTATCCTAGGTAATTTCAGTATGGGTGCCAACATCTCTTATAAATGTGCTTTTATAAATTAAAATAACCCACAATTATTTTAATCTTATTTCCAATTTAATGTTAATGGCATTGTTTAGTTCAGGCAAGTTCTTTAAGAGACTGGAGTGGTATTTAAGACATGAGACTTACAGTACATAGCTGATTTCTTTTGTTCTTGGCATTTTACTATTTCTCTTTTAAAACTGTGAAACTAATGACACAAAGTGATGTTTGGAATTTTATGTTAAACTACAGCAGCTGATGGCTAGACTATTACAGTATTTGATCACAGGAATAGGGGCAGTTTTCAAAATATAAGATGATGAAGATTTAACGGATTTTTGGAACAAATTGAAACTATGGAAATCACGAATACCTAACCCAGTATGAGTTTTCAATGAGTAGACAGTACTAATCTTATGCAAATAGGAAGAGCTTGAAAGCTAAAATGGTTGAAATCTACAGTTCGTGTGGGATTCAATATGTGCTTTAGTCCAAAAATCACTCTTCTATTTCTCCCTCAATCCTATTTAAAAGCAGTCTCAGAGGTACATTAGATTATTTTCTCTGCAATATGGAATGCCCAAGTGAGAACTTGTGTCTCAAATCCACTGTTTTATGTTTCAAACTGTACCTTTGTGCTATACAGTATATACAGTAATATGGTACATGTTTCGATTAGTAAAGGTGGCCAACATCTGTTATTTCTGGCTTTGATTATCTCTGTTATTCACTGTGATACCTGATGACTTTGAACACTTTTGATGATGGGGGGGAGCGCCCTGATGCTTTCTCCTTACCAGATAATAAAATATTCAACATGCAAAACACACAAGACACCATGAAAAAAAGTTCTTATTTTGACCAGAATGTTAATGCCTATGAACAAATAACTTGACTAACTTAAAAAAAGAGAAAACAACAGCTTAAATGATCATCAAAAATGAAACAATTTGATTCCTTTTTTGATTGGTGTAACTACATAGTTCTGAGAAAGAAGATAACCTATCTCCTAATGTTATTGAATAAGAAATAAGAGTTCTGTTAATGTAAAACTTAACAACTTAGATTTCTTTAAGCTATGCCTGGTTGAAAAAGGCCAAGCAATTAGATTTTAACATGCAGTATTAGTTTTTACCTATGAATGCTCTATAATCTCTGTGTGTAGGAGGAAGGGAGCCCTTGTGTTTGTGGGATTCTGAACAACTTCTCTACATTGATTTTGTAGAGCAGTGAAGTGCCTTTTGTAATGTGATTCTGCACATGATTTGGAGTAAATCATATCTCCTCTACCCTCCATCAGCCACAGCTCCTTATCAGAAAGCACTTCCCCCAATGATAATTGCTTATCAGAGTAAACATTCCCTTTAAATTTTCCATGCCTGATGAGGTTTATATCCCCACTGTAGTTTAGCATGTCTGCTCAGGGAGCGAAATCAATGCTTAATAGTTTTAATGGAAATGGGGAAAAGATGGACCATTGCACACTGAAGCCCCTCTGTCTTCGAATGATAAGGTGATAAGGCCTTTTCAGAAAATACAACCTTTTAAATTCATTGTTGCTTTTCAGATATAACTTACAGGGAATGTGTGTGTGGCAGGAGGAGTTTAACAATAAAAGTTCATAATTAAATTATTTTATGTTGCCTCAGCTCCACATCTGTCAGGATTTATTGAGTTAAAGAAATGAAATCCCATATCATCCTGACCAGGCCAACACATACAGTAGATAAGAATCATTTCAGCTCAAAGGATTAAGTCGAATTTTTTTTCTGTTATACATCACAGGGACATGATATACATAAGACACAATAAAGGGTTGGTGGCCATTCTACATGAAAGTCAATATGTATCTTCAGGTTTACCTCTTGCCCTTAGTTCAAATAAGTTATTTTAACCCAAACTGAGTTACTTATACTCAGACCATCATGTATTTTACACATTTATAGAATTTTAGGCTATAAGGTAATTCCAAACTTTCTTTTATTGCTTCTCCGTAATAAAATACACACCTGAGTTTTTTACAGATAGCTTCTAGAAGCTCTGTGTTTCCCGTTTATATGTACTGTATAGTCTGATTTTCAGTTACCTACCCATGTGTTCCTCTTGTTTACATACAGTAAATATCATTGTGACAGGATGAACAAGAAAGGACATCTCATATGCCTTCAGTGCATTTCTACATTTTTAGTATTGAGAGCACCAGGCACTGGCTTACAAGCACAAACAAAATTGCACCTTGTCTGTGCCTAAATCACCCACACATGAGCAGGTGCCCTTGGTGATGTTACTGTATCAGTTTCAAAACAGTTCATGTACAATCACAGCACCCCTATTTGATGATGTCACAGATCTAGTTTAAGAGGACTGTTTCTTTGCACAAAAATGTGTCACGCCTGGGTGGGGAGTGGCTCACAGCCTGCGGTTGCCATGGGTGACTGCAGAATTTGCATGAGTGATCGCCCTCCAGCCGAGCTCACGAGAGCCTAAAATTCTAAAAATGTGTTCGTCTTGCTGCGTTTCAGTCAGGCAGCCATTCTACTAATCATTCCTCTAGTTTACACCAATATACTGTACACATAAAGGCATGATTATCTGGTGCTCTGACATTGAGATAATAACTGCCATAGGTGATCATGTCTGACCATATCAGATTGGACCGCTCTCATGTAACACTCAAGCCATCAGTCTCCTTCTGCTTTGAGCAGGGGCAGCCTAGCTCTCCAGCTTAAATCTCCAGGCAGCCGTGATCAATCTAGGTCTTCTTGGAACCTGGACATCCTTGCTAGGCTGCTTGAAACTACGAGCAGCCTGGGTGTTTGAAAAACCCAGGCATTCCTGAAGCTGTCATCCCCGTCTACTTGAAACCCCGTGCAGCCCTATTTCTGCCTGAAATACCTGCCACAGCCCTGTTAAATCTTGTGCTTGCTACATTCAACTCTCCCCAAATAACCTTGGAGATACCCATACCCTACTTGAATTCCGACTAGCTGTTCTACATGCAGCACTGCTCTGTACTTGCGGCATAGCAAAATGGAGGAAGAAAAATTGAAACCGCAAGACCTGCACACACCCGTGCACACTTCTTCCAAACTTCTTCTCCAATTCTAGAGCAATGAAGGAACCACTTTCTATACTCTCTGAAAGTGAATCTAGTGTTTTTTTATTACAGTATGTCAAAAGGAGATTTTTCGAATGCGATAATAAGGGCCTTATAATTATGCTATTGAAGAAAACAAAAAATAAATTGTTTGGTTCATCGGAAAGTGAGAAATTTTCATTTCTTCATAGAAGTGAATGGAAAGCTTCACAGCTGTTGGCAAAGAGCAATAGCAATAGCTGTAGGAATTATTTTTCCCATTTTATTTCACTGATGTCTAATACAGTACATGGTTTTAGCCTTTTATATTACATCAAAAGAACCCCCTTTAATCTTAGTTTTTATCGTTTATGTTTCCTAGTTAAAAATACAGAGTCTGCGAATCATGAACTAAAGTGAACTGTTTCTCATTTATTACAGGTGCATTCTTAATGTTATCAGTCCTTCAAACAGAGTTTGCTGATATATATACATACTGTATATGCTCATCCTAAGATTTGTAAAGGTTAATCGTTACTCCAAAACTAGAATGTGAAATTACACATGAGAATTCAACTCCCATTACTTAATATATACAGTATAAGCTTATGACCCATTTCAGGTTTTGAAAATCACCCAATATTAATAATGTTTCCTTCACTACATTAAGATTACTAAATTGTCCCAAAATAACACAATGGAATGTTTATGAGTATAAACACATTTAATTTAATACACTAATTTAAGACAAAATATAAAAATTGTGAACTGTAGCTTACATGCAAGATCAAGGCAATGCAAATGTCTTTTTCAGTCCTTGTTTCCAATCAAGTTTTTCAAGGTAATCCTTACCTTCTTTTCATTGCTTTCATGACACCTGAGTCACTGACTGAAATGATGTTAAAAGAAAGAGAATTTTTACTAATAAGCGAGAACTATTTCAATGGAAGTGGCTATGAAGAGAAACACATTACAGTTAAAATGGCATAATACAGTAAAAAATGAGTATTAAAATACTTGCTTAATTGTAGCAAAAATGTACAGGATATAAATCAGTAAGATAGCTATGGGTGGATATAATTAGTTACTATGTAATATACTGTACAATGTAATGGTTGTGCTTAATAAAAATAATTAAGAAAATTTAAAATGTACCTCACATGAGGTACCTTTAAATTGAATATTGTCCAACAAAGTAAATGAGTTTGACACCCCTATAATCATTGATAGCCCCTTCCACTTTAAGCTTTCTTTTTTTACCTGATTTTTCTGTTTCTATCCATTAACCATCTTAATCCAAAGACATGCCTTGAATATGTATTGAATACTTACCACGTTCACTTTGAAAATTAATCTTTTTGAGGAATGTTATGAAAGCTAATAACAAAATCTAAATATACCATATCCTATGATTTGTTTGTATCTGTTCTTACTGTGATTAACTCTTCTAGATCCCTGATGACTATCCTTGAGAACCTTTTTCCCCATACAGTTTATTCTCTTGTGTAATTATAATTATTGTTTCCATAAACGTAGTCAATCATTTTGTGTATGGGTATTACAGTTCTGTATAATAGCAATTTAACTTTCAATGGGTATTACCTCTGTCTTGAGAGACTATTGGAAGAATTGTGCCAATGGCCTATGAATATTGTTTCTTATTTTTTAAAGAAAAAATTGTAGAACAAATTCAGACCCTGAAGATGTGATAATGCTATTTAATATAGAACGTATAAAACTTAATATGGAACAAATGCATGTTGTTCGTTTCTTCCTTGGTTAACATCTGAGAGCAATAGTGATTGAGTAGTCATCAACCATTTTGCTTTACTAATATAAAGGATTCCCACTATTACCTTTAAAATAAAATAACAGTTTACTTCATCATTTGACTGTTCTTTTGATGTTCTAATAATGGATACAATATTTAATTGGGTAGTTCTTCTCTATTTCTTTGCTTCTTGTTTATTGTATGTTATTATTGACTAATATCCTTGTTTTACCCATGCATGCAGTAGATTAAAGGCATTTTTTAATTGATGCTGTTTTTTAATCATATTGTAAAGAGTTCCTTCCTCATGATGTTTCCATTAAAGAATTTGGGCTACTGGTTTGTAGCCTTTGAGTTACGTACTACAGGTGCTACCAGCTGCTGCTGTGGCTGTTAGTACTACTACTGTGCTGCAGGCATGCACTTTTATTGAACTTGAGCAGAAAAAGAAAATAAATGAACTCTAAAATGAAATAACAAAACATAGAATGTTCAATATGTGTTCTTCTGTAGATTTAGAATTGCATTGCTTTATCTTAGGTGTCTTTCTTGCAGCAGGAATAAGAGATCTTATTGAGGGCTGTAAAGCTTTGTCACTAAAGTGATTAGCATAATTAGAATTATCGTCTGCCTCTCTTCCATACATGCATAAATCACAGACTTATCTCAAATCTCTGTAAAACTATTTTAGCATTTTATAAAGTCAGACAGCTTTAAATAATAAATAACAACTGGTGCTAAGTAACCTCAGATTGCACAGTTTCACAGAGTTGTCGTTTGATTTATTTTCAGTTGTCTGACAGCTAATTTAAGGCAGATAATTGAGAAAGCCAAGGTTTAATATATTAGATCCTGTGGATTCAGCATGGCTAAAAATGAGAAATGTTCAGATTCAATTTGAATCTGACAATGCTGTCAAGTGTTTGCCCTTGGGGCCATCTCAGGTTGAAAGAATCTAGCTTTCACTTTTTCCTGCTGTATTTTCATCAGGATAAACTTCACTTTGTGCCTGTCTGTATTTGGGTCAAATAATTATGCAGGAAACCACAATTTATTTCCAGCATTGCAGCTCTTTTGAAACTGAGAAAGTATGGCATGTTAGAAAAGTATAGTCTAGGTAAATCTGTTCTTATAAATTATTTTTTATGTTTTATTTTTCAGGTAAATTTATACAGTTTTTTTTTGGGTGGGAAGCTGTATGTGTGCTTTGCTGTATGTATAAAAACTGGACAGTCAATATGCTTTAAATATAATTTATTTATAGATTATTTTTCATCCATTTAATTTTAATCCATCCCTTTTATTCATCCTGTCTTTCTGACAGTTTAAAAATGAGTATACATCTTTTTTTGTAGTTTCAAAAAATGGAACGGAGAGGTCTAAATACTTTTGAAAAGCACTATAATCTTAATTCTAACATCTAAGATAAAATAATTTATGAATGGGTGTACTATATATTAAAAGATTAAAATATTATATACAGTATATGCTATATATGCCATTCCTTACCACACTAGAACTTACCTGTTCCCTGTCTAACAGTTTCAAAGTTTAAATATATCTTGACTGCTCTGTGCACAAAGTTTCCCTATACGTCAGAGCCCCCCCAGTTCAAGTGCACCCTGCCCGGCTTGTACAGGTCTCATTTGCTGCAGAGGGATACCCGCCCCCCCTGAAGCCCTGTAGACCTTAATCTCTACTCCTCTTCACAATCTTTTAGTCCTGTGTTAAATCACCTTCTTTTGCTTCCCCAGGCTTGCATATGGAACCAGCAGAATTCCTGAGAAATGCATTTCCAAACTGAATGTCTATATTTGTCTTGCAAAATCATCAACCTATAGTACATTAATTCAGTTCAGCAATTCAGTAATATGTTTTGCACATAGATCTGCAAATGTATTAGAATTTGCACATGTATGAGGTAGTTTGCCATTAATACACGGTACACAGTAAATCAGTGTTAGAGAGTAGCTATTCTTTGAATGAACAATATGTGTTATACCTACTGCATTTAATCTAAGTGAAAGATTCCAAAAAGAACCTGGACTATATGGATGAATTAAATAAGCAATGATAATTCACTTAAGAAAGCAAAACCTTGAAATTATACTACCCAGCTACAGTAATTTAATTGAAAATATAACTATTTCACATTACCTTCCATGGAAGAATGACGAAATAAAAAAACAACTCTAAGAAGCAACAAGAGTGAAGATGATTTATCTTAACTATAACTGAAAAAAATCAAACAACAATACGAATTTCTGGTGATTCCAAAGTTCAGTTGTTTTTTCAATCACAGTTTCTTTATTTCTAAAAAAGGCAAAGCACTTGACTCAAGTCATGACGACTATATTAAAATACACGTATAAACTCACATTTAGGAGTAAAAGACTTTGTGAGTTTCATCTCTAAAGTGTAATTTGAGAAGTTCCTTAGAATCTGTAATATTGGCATTTTTATCTCCAAAATAGGTATGTTATAATAGAGATTATACATTATTTTATTACTAGTAAATAAGTTAATTTATATATGCTGTATTTTAATATTTCTCTCTGTATTTTTTTTCTCATGCACAAAGTTAGTGGTTCTTAAAAACAAGTGGTTAGTTGTTTGAATTTTGTAGGCTTATTGTTATTTTTTTCCAGAATGTTTGGTCAAGATTATCCATATCAATATAATGGAGAGGAGGTAATTCACCTGTGTTCTATAGCAAATTGATCTCTAGAAGTGTACAAAGTCAGGTCTTGAAAAGCCTTAATGAATCAGAAAACCACATTACGACCATGTGACATGGTTCATTCAGTAAGGGGTCATAATGTGACAGGGAGTCACAATTGGAGAATGCCTTTGACATGATGAATAGGGGACACTTAACAAGTTTTAGGTATCGGAAAGAAGCTTCTCAGCCATTTTCCTGGGCTCCTTCAAGAAATATTTGGAAAATATTTACAGCCACAAATCTACTAAACTAGGAAGAACTCTCAGATGTAGTAAGCCCAAAGGTTTTAGATCACCAGCCTACGGCTTATTGAAAGAGAAACAACAGTCTTAATTGTCACGATCGCAAACCCCTCCTCTTAAGGGCACTCCAGCCTTTCCTTGTTTGCCTCATTCCCTGCACCTTTTCCTTGTTCCAGCCCCTTTTCAGTTCCCCCTTAAAAGCCAGACACTGACACTAATCCGGGCTCTGCATTGGTTTCCACATCATGCAAGCCCGAGACCTGGATGCGCCTGGCTCCGTTATGCTTTTAGTTTCTGTTCCTGTTCCCATTCCCGTTTCCCCTGCCGGTCCTGACCTGGTTCTGGTTTTAAATCGGTCCCGGATGGATTGCCTGGCCTTGGACTTTTGCCCTGATTTCGGATTTCATCCCCAGATTGTTCGCCTCGGCCTCACCTCCCCCGACCACCAGCACTCCATGGACACGCCCCCCTGTTTCATTCCCGTATCCTGCATGACTTTTTCCTGTGTTTTCTTCACTAATCCCTGGATTGTGTCGTCTGCACAGGATCCGGAAAGAACCCTGTCATTAATTATTTCAATAGAAAGTTGATTAAATTGAAAATTATATTTAATTTTATTATCTGGAATGTTTGACTTTGCCTCTAACTTAAGGAGAGCACACAGACACAGCAGATGGGGAAGTTCCCATTTTGGATTACTGTATATCTTAAAGGGAGTCAAAATGTAGCAACAAAGTGATTAAGACTGCAGAGAAAACAACCAAAAACCAAAAACAACATACTAAATAGTACAAAAAATTAATATTACAATCCTCAGTGTATGGTTTTCTTAATTAATAACTGTCTGCTGGTGAACCTTTAAAATAAATTAATTATCTTTTTATATTTAAGTTAGAAAAGCAAATTACAGGCACACCACAGAGTATAGTTGATATTGGTCTCCTACTCTCCATTCATTTGACTAGCTCAACTGGTAAAGGCACTTGAATGAAAGCTCTATGATCTACAGTAGGTGTTGTGGATTCAAGCATGTGGTCAAGTCACTAGTCAACTGATTAAATAACAAGTAATAGGTTTATTCCATGGTGAAAAGAGAAGAAAGAAAACGCAACGTTTTGGCAGTGGAGCCTTCTTCACATGTGACACCTTGACCCCTGAAGAAGGCTTTACGACCAGAACGTTGTGTTTTCTTTCTTCTCTTATTACCATGGAATAAACCTATTACTTGTTCCTTTGCAGCCTATGCATGCTGACGCAGCTACCCACCTGATTCTCTAAGTGGCAACTCAGATTGTTCTGTTGAGGAAATAAACCTCCTGTACAGGGCTGTTGGCTTAAACTTAAAAGATGATAATCTCAAAGGTGACCTGGTCAGAGAAGTATCTCTACTCCTGCTCATTCTCACAATGTTTGGCTACAGGGATCATAGATGTGATATGGAAACACACTACTGACAGGTCCAAATTAGGTGAATATATAACTAAATAACAGGGAAAGAAAGACTAATTAAGAATATGGAGTACATTTAAGATAATATTGAAAGCAGGATATATTTTCCATACTTGTATGTGTGGAGTTTATTGTAACTGTGCTACATATTTCTTTTTGCATAGTTGATGCAAAGGTTTGGGATTTCAAATTTAAAAAAGACCTGTCTGTGGATAAGGAGCCAGAATCACAGCTGTAATCCATCTCTGCCATCTGGAGGAGAGAGCTAGAAAGCAATCCTCAAGGGCAGTCAACAATTTAATATGCAAGCAGGTTTGTTATAATTAGGGCCAGTGCAAATTCACACCTACAGTAGCATTTACAAAATCGCTACCAGATGTTGGCTTGGCCAAATCAGTGATATTTAGATGGCAGTAATTAAACAACTGAATTTTTACAGTGACCACATTAACTACAACATCTTTGTTAAGTAAAGCTTCCTTTCTAAAATGCAGTGAGATGGTATGTTAATAAGAGTTGCATCATAGGAAAGATTAAATGATTAAAGAGGAATGCTATATTTTCCCATATATTACAACACTTTCCTTAAAGCTAAAATGCAAAGTAATAGTTTTGTATTTTATTGAGGAATGCAATGAGCATAATTGCATAGGGAGCAGGCAAAGCCGTGTTTGTCATTTACATTCTTTGGATTTACTATTGGAATTCATTATTCCTAGAGTAAATGAAACACCTGGACTAAAGCAAAATATGCAAATATAGTAATGAAATGTGAATGCATGGCACATTTCCTAAAATGTATTTAAATGTTAAGGATGTATGATTTGTGAAGTAAAAAATTACATCTACATTATGATTATAATATATGGTTTTACCATGGCTAACTAAAAACTATTAATGCATACCAAATGCCATGCTTGATTACTGTGGTTCTAGTGTTTGTTTTGTAGAGTTGAGCCTTTGTTGTAACCTACAGTATAGTACACATCTGAGTATAGTATTATAGTATTGAGTATAGTACACATTGCATTTTGGTGATTTTAAAGACTAAATAGAAATCTGTGTGGGTGGAGGTGATTTCTATACTAACTTTTATAGAACCTGTGTTGCAGTTAAGGGCGAAATTGCTTCATCCTCTGCACATTGATGATTTGACCATATCAAGGTATTATGCAGCTACAGGAAAGACAATGTTACTTGATGCATAGATCTGAGTCAAGAGTTTTGAAGACTCAAGTCAAATCCTGAGAAATCTCTCACTTTCTGTTAGGTCCACAACTGGAATGTTTTTGGATCAAAACATCATAGAAATGTAAAATATCTTGTTGTGTTTAATTTTGTGTTTCATTAATTTTGTTTATCAATTGAACCCAGTTTCTCTTAATGGCTCCTTTGCAAGAACACCACAAATAATTTAATTTACAGTGTAAAACTTGAAACTGTCAAAAAAGAAAATAATAAATCCCTTGGAGTAATTTACAGTAGAAGAAAATCTTTTCAGGATTAAAACAGAAAAACATTAAGCTACTGTAGCACCCAAAAGCTTCTGATTTACAGTATACCACTATCATGTTTTTTAATGTTAGAAAACTCTAGAGAAGCTTAAGCATTTTATGAATTAAATGTATAGTTTGATATCTATGTTAAATGAACAACAGAAATGCATATGCAAATTTGACTCAGAGGGTATGCACAATGCTCCAGAGCAGAGGTTTTCAGAAACTGATGTAAAGTTGTTTATAAAGAGCAGCTCTCTGAGCTTGTGTGCCTGTTTCCATGGAGACAGCCTCCATACCAAGCAGTTTAAGTAGGGCTTCAGGGTGATATTTACTGGAGTTGCTGTGAGACTTGTGAGACATCAGCATGTGAGATTTACTACATATCCATGAGATACTTCTGGATCACAATTGTGTGTGAGTGTGTTGCCAATTGATATGCCAGCT
Source organism: Lepisosteus platostomus (assembly GCF_059453375.1). NCBI lineage: Eukaryota > Metazoa > Chordata > Actinopteri > Semionotiformes > Lepisosteidae > Lepisosteus > Lepisosteus platostomus. The sequence continues at coordinate 17,985,153 of NC_142611.1, forward strand.
TGACTCATCCACCAGCAGCATGAGGGTTTACTTACTCTGTGTGCATTTCCAGAATGGGAAGTGCTGTCACTGTCTTTGGAGTAGCAGAAATGTTTGCTCTGAAACTATTTTAGACATTTTTCCACAAGCTTCCGGTCTCAGTGGAGATGTTAAAATCTGGTTTGTGTAGGATAAGATTTAACCGATGAATAACGGGGATTTGTGGAAGTAAAAGTGACAACATGAAGGTATATTGACTATTTATGTCCATGTTAAGGTTGAAAGTGATAGAAAAATAGTAATTGCATCCTTGCTGACCTATTCTCCATTTAGTTGTAGTTTGGTATATTTTGTATGAAAACAAAAAAAAAGATACATTTTGAAGATTTAACATTGAATTTAGTTGGTGTCTATAAATTGTGTTTCAAAGATGCAAGGGAAAGGCATCATTATACTGTAGGTCTCTTTCCAACTTTATTAAGTTTATGGATATACTGTATGTGTCTTATAAGTTAGGATATTATATCTCTAAGACATATTCAGTGGAACCTCTTACTGTAGTAGCTTCAGGAAAGGCAGGCAACACTCCACAAATAATACATTTGTGTGGCTAAGAAAGAAACTATTCCCTTATTTGGTCTAACCAGATTGTTTAGATGGTGACATCCTGAGTATGAGATAAAAGAAGCAGGGGGAACACACTGGGCAGACTGGCCAAGGGCAGCTGCATTAATGTGAGGGCAGGAAAGTATGTCAGTGGCCAGAGCTTTGGAGTTGTCTTCTTCTCTGTTCTGAAAAAAATATTGTCATCAGAATGTTCTATATTTGTCCTTAGGGTGGCATTTGGTTTACATCAATAAACCTAATACCGCTGACCTAAATTTTTTCTGAAAAATGTGACTGTTTCATGTTTTTGTAAATGTATTTTATAGAGTCACCAAAGAGTAGAGAGAGGCAGTATTCCCTTTAGAAGTTTACTCTGCTGTGGGTACTCCATGGATCACAATGTAACAAAAACATAGATGAAGGTTAATATGAAGTCATTTCACCTTCACCAGTTCTTTGTGGGCAATGATTTATAGTAGGTTTGTAAAAAAATTTGGAACTAAAAGGGAGGATAAAAATATTATTATAGATAATTCTAAATTTAAAGTGGAAAAGTTGTTGGAATATTACTTTTTTTTCAGGACAGAACATTTACAGCTTTTTTGAGTATATTTTTAAATTATATTATTGTTCTAATGCTTTAACATACTATAGTGTATAAGGTCAATTTAGGTAAATGTCATGTTTATAGAAATAGGTAATTTGGCATATATTAATTAATGAAAAGCTACACACTGTTGCGTTCAGTGCATTGTGTATGCAAATGTGTGTCTCGCAAAAACATATACTTTACACATAAAGGGAAGTTGTTATAGCAATTAGATTTGGTATTTTAAGAATTTCTAGATTACAACTTATGTGATCTCACTAATAATTTGACAGTTTTATATTTTCACAGGCACTAAAATTTAAATTACTTTTATCCTGAACTGCTAAAAAATATTGTGATAAAAAATATATGACACCTTTTCTTTTGTTAATAATGGTAACTGAAGCTTTTATTTCTGAAATTGGTGAATATTGTTACTTTCACTTATGTGTTTGTTTTATAAGGAAATCAATAACCCTCATTAACAGAAAGTAACCTGGTCAGAGGAAAACATGCTCTTTCATTAACTATCAAATGACCTCATTGTGCCAGACACACACCACTTCTTCGGCTTTTTAGTAATTGAAACATCCACTGATGTTTTTTTTCTCTTTTTCATGGTTGAAGTAAGAAGACCTTAGTATTCTTTTGAGCTTTATAAATGTTTTTGCTCTGTTAATTTGATATATATATATTAAAACTAATACTATGTAGAATCTTAAAATGAAATCAGAATCTGTAAAGGCAAGTCTGATTTGAGGGCTAGGATTAGATCTTCAGTAGGTCACTATTAGTGAGCATAATATGCCCCATCTAGAAACTGTGTGAGCATTTACAGACTTCACGGTAAACAAGTTAAACTGTGTTGGACCAATGGGTATTAATGTATGATGGCTCAGCTCTCTGAGTGAGTCCAGAGACTGAACTTGTGAATATTTTTTTATTGCTGTCACATTATCCAGCATTATCCTTGAATGCTGAGACTCAGGCACATTTCATTTGCGTCACAGCTCCAGGGAACATTACCATATTCATATCAAAAACTGTAGCGAGAGGCATGTAGTGTCATTTACAATGGTGCTTAGAATGAGACGCACAAGCCAAAAGATTGATTTTCATGCACGATGAAGGCATCTCATTGGTTTGTTATATTTTTGTATATTTGTATACCTATTTTGTTTTTGCTGGATGACAGTTAAGTCTGCTTGACTTTTGGTTATTTTTAACAGTCTTTGTAATTTGTGATTTACTTAATAGTCTTAATGTAATTTCAGTAAACTATTTTGTTAAAATGATGTTAGAGGAGAATGATTTAAAAAGAAAACAAGTCAAATCCTGTTTCAGTTTTTGTTTTTTACCTGTCTTTATGTTTCTTCTTCTTGCAGAGCCTTGACAGAATGGTAGACTGCATCAGCAAAGTCATGCTTCACACGGCTATATCATGCTGGCAACCGTTCTTGGGACTGGCCCTTGTGGTGATCTGCATTGGCTCCGCCATTGGATGCCCTGCCCGCTGTGACTGCTCAGCACAGAGCAAGTCCGTCATTTGCCATCGGAAACGCCTCATGGTGATCCCTGAGGGTATTCCCATTGAGACCAAGATCCTTGACCTCAGCAAGAACAAGCTGAAAAGTGTTAACCCGGATGACTTTGCCTCTTACCCTCTTCTGGAGGAACTGGACCTCAGCGATAACATCATTGGGAATGTGGAGCCTGGGGCCTTCAACACCCTGTACAACATGCGTTCCCTCAGTCTCAAGAGCAACCGGATCAAGCTGATCCCCCTGGGTGTCTTTACTGGATTATCTAACTTAACTCTCTTGGATATCAGTGACAACAAAATAGTTATCTTGCTAGATTACATGTTTCAGCATTTACATAACCTGAAGTCTTTGGAAGTGGGCGACAATGACCTGGTGTACATTTCTCATCGGGCCTTTAGTGGGCTACTCAGCTTGGAGCACCTGACCTTGGAGAGGTGTAACCTGACTGCTGTGCCCACAGAAGCTCTCTCACACCTATATAACCTGGTCAGCCTCAGTCTGCGTTACCTCAGCATCAACACTCTGCATGCCTACTCTTTTAAGAAGCTATTTCGTCTGAGGCACCTAGAGATTGATAATTGGCCAATGTTGGATATGTTCCCTGCAAACACCTTACACAGCCTGAATCTCACCACACTGTCTGTTACTAACACCAACTTGTCTGAGGTTCCTTTTCTTGCCTTGAAGCACTTGTCGTATCTCACACACCTCAACCTCTCTTACAACCGCATCAGCAGTATTGAGGCAGGCATGTTTATGGATCTCATCCATCTGCAGGAGCTACACATGGTTGGAGCCCAGTTAGTTACCATTGAGCCTCATGCCTTCCAAAATTTGAGGTCCCTGAGAGTCCTGAATGTTTCCCATAACCGGCTGGACACCTTGGAAAGGAGTGTGTTCCAGGCACCTGAAAATCTCGAGATGCTCTGCTTGGACAACAACCCACTGGTGTGTGACTGCCGTCTCCTGTGGATATTGCAGAAGAGGCGTTCCCTCTCTTTTTGTGACACACAGCCTGAATGCATGACCCCAGAGGGCATTCGAGGGACACCATTCAGGGATTTTCCCGAGACGCTTCTTTCGTACTATGTAACATGCACAAAGCCAAAAATCCGTGAGAATAAGACACAGCAGCTGGTCATCAATGAGGGACAGACAGCAAGAATGTTTTGCAATGCTGAAGGAGCACCTCGACCCTTTGTTTACTGGATTACACCACGTAGGCGTCTGGTTACAAATAAATCTAATGGGAGGGCAACAGTTCATGACAATGGCACACTAGAAATAAAGGTTTCCGAGGTTCAGGACAGTGGAACCTATATTTGTGTGGCCAGCAATGCTGCTGGCAATGACACATATTCTGCCTCATTGGCAGTAAAAGGCCTTGCCAGTGACAGGTCGCTTTATGCAAACAGGACCTCTCTGTATTATACAGATACAAACAACACTTCTCCAAATGGAACTAACGTGTACAACACGACATTTGCCTTGGACCTAAAGACCATTCTAGTGTCAACAGCAATGGGCTGCTTTACGTTCCTTGGCGTGGTCTTGTTTTGCTTCCTGCTCCTTTTTGTGTGGAGCCGAGGGAAAGGCAAGCATAAAAACAACATTGACATAGAGTATATACCCCGAAAGTCCAATGGGGCAGTTGCAGAAGGGGCAGAGCAAAGTGGCCCCCGCCGATTTAACATGAAAATGATTTAGGGAGCAATGTCTTTATATAAAAATACTTGACACATCTTGGAGAATTCTAAAAGGGGTAGCCGGGTGAGAATGGCGTTGTCTTCTACAGAAGAAAGGAGCAGTAATGGACCTTCTGAAATAGTAACAGTTGTAATACAAAAAGGGTTGTGTTTGCTATTGTACAGAGCTACGAGTAAGCCTGATTACAGTAGCTTGGATACTCACTAATGGCTAAGTAACTATCAGAGGACCTTAAAAATAGGCAGTCTGTTGGAGTCTGTTATCAGCATTTCAGCATTTTTTATTGCCGACAGTTAATCCTACAGTGGAGGATTTAATTATAAAGACAGTTCAACCTAACAGAAAATGTACAGTAAACTTTGTATTTAAAGAACTATTCCTATTTGTTAAGTCTTGCATCATACTCACTGCAAAGAAGCAACAGTGAAATGGAATGTCTTTAGATATATATTACCTTTTAAAGCAATATGGATGGGATACTGCTTTAAAAGTTAGAATCAAGGATTCCCCTTGTTAAATCAGAAAAATTAGGCTTACTTTATCCTCACAATCTCAAACTGCAGCAAATGGGAAAGGGCTTTAATAAATTTGCAGTATAATTTATCCAGTAGTAAGAAAATCCATTTAATTTTTTTTTCATCAAATTGGAAAACAAGGAAATGTTAAGCATTATACTCTTGCTGCAATTCAAAAAAGAAAAAATGTTTTTGGTTATCTGCTGAAGTATCAATTAGTGTAAGGGAGATTTTATATCGGGTGTTAGTTCCTGGGTTTTTAAAAGTAATGAAATGGCAATTATTTTAAAGCTAAATAAGAATATAGAGTATATACATTTTATCATACTGCAATTTACATACTTGTTTTGAACTACCGTATTAACCACTGTTTTTGTCCGTTCTTGTCTTTCTTTCTTCATTCAGCTTCACCCTAATCAGGTGATAATCTATTGGTCTCATTAATTACGTCTCCAGTTTCTGCAGTGAGATTACAATCATTTCCAGTTAGAAATTTGGAATTTGTTACACTCTGTGGTAGTTTCTCATTTTTGTTGTTAAAGCATTTAGATTGTGAAAAAGTTCAAAGTATGACAAAGATGTATGTGGAATAAAGAAAATCCATTTGTAACATGGAGTATGTGTACATCTAGAATGCATTGCAAGTAAAGCAACTATCAACTTGAGGTCGCATGCTTGTGAATGATACATTTTGAAAACACCACATTTTTAGGCCTACATTGGATACATCAAGCTTGCATATTGGAATATTATATTATGTACAGTATAACATTTAGTTCTGCAATTTTTACTTGTCTCCTTTTGTCAAGTTTGGAAGTTGAAGTTGTCAAAGAGAAACAGTCAAAGTTTGAATAAGAGTTTGAAGAAAAATCAATTTTATATACAGCATAAACTGCATATTGTTTTTTTTAATATATACATTTAGCATGCACCTTCTCATATCTGAAAGGTTGCTAAATATACTGAAACTGCATTATTTCCAATCACATATTTACACAGCACCATGGATTCCTACAGATGTCTTTAATATATAATGTGCAAAAAGTAAGACAGACCCCTTGACTTGAAACCTTGAGAACTACAGCACTACAGCACATCAAGCAAAGAGTTAAACTACAGTATTTCAATTATTTGAATCAAGTAATTGTTGGCTCACATGAAATCACAAAGAGTTGACTCAAATTCACTTCAATTGCAACATTTCATAGAAATAGAAATAGAATCATGGATCTTTTTTTATCCAGATCAAGACTGAAAAGCGAACCTGAAAAAATTCTAATAAAACTGTAAAAGGGGAAAACACTTCACACAATTGCCTAATCCTTGGAGACCTGTGATTTTATGTGTTGACATTGAAATAAAATCAATGAATAAAAAAACAATTATCAGATTAGGCTTGTTTAAGCAACTACAAGATGTAATATGAATTTAAATTAGGGTTTACAAATGAATGTGAGTTTCTAATTGTCATTCCGGGTTAACATCACCATTTTATCATCAGTGTGATGTACAATAGGAGAAGGCAAATATTACATTTAACCCTTGAAGGCTTTGAATCCAAGTTAGTGTAACCAACATATTTTGCAATGAAGGTTATCTTATGCTATAAGTAAGAAATTATTGAGTGAGGAGGGACACATAAATAAAAGAATGGAAAATAAAGATGTATTATGGTATGCTCATCCATTTATTAATCTTATGTCAAGATATTTATCTTTAGGATTATGAGATAAAATCCTTCTCCTAAAGAGCCACAATATATTCTAGTTTTAATTACAGTTCTGAATAACTTAATTGCACCAATCAGTTGCATTGCAAAATGAGAAGTAAATAAGCACTTCAAATCTCTTCTCATTGCATATTTAAAGTTGCCTATAAAATCTGCAGGACTAAGTTACTCCAGGTGCAGGTTGCACTAAATGAGAGGATACCCAGTAGCAACTGGACAATACAAATCTTCCAGTGACACCTATGAAACCAACCATATAATAATAATTGCTTACACTTATATAGCACTTTTCTGGACACTCCACTCAAAGTGCTTTACAGGTAATGGGGACATCTAGATGATGCGATGGCAGCCATAGTGCTCCAGTACATTCACCACACCTCAGCTATTAGTGGGAAGGAAAACAGAGTAATGAAGCCAATTCATAGATGGGGATTATTAGGAGGCCATGATTGGTAAGGGCCAATAGTAAATTTGGCCAGGACACCGGGGTTACATCCCTACTCTTTTCAAGAAATGCCCTGGGAATTTTTAATGACCACAGAGAGTCAAGACCTCGGTTTTACATCTCATCCGAAGGACGGCGCCTGTATACCTGTTTACAGTATAGTGTCCCCGTCACAATACTGGGGCATTAGGACCCACATAGACCGCAGGGTAAGCACCCCTGCTGGCCCCACTAACACTTCTTCCAATTTCCAATACATAAATTCTGAATGCAGTTATACATTGTTTTCTGATTTTAAAATTAGGGGGTACAACATGCGTTAGGCTGCAAATGATATTGTTACTGATTATTCTTTTAGACATGTTATCTACAGTATACTGTATGTCACATCTTTTACACATTTATTGAAAAAAATGTATCCGTTATTAATTTAGTTATATAAATATATAGATACAGATAGCTGTCACTTTTATATTTAAGCATTATCCAGACACAATCCTCTAAAAGGAGTAAAAAATTAATTTGGGTGGAAGTTCTGGGAATATTTAGGAAATATATGGGTATGTACTGTGTGTTTTAGATAACAGTAGTTGCATAGACCTAATAGCCTATGTGAGAAAATAGCAAAAAGGATACATGGTATACATATATACTGTACAGTATACAGTATAACACACACAGCTGTTTTATGAATTTATATGTCTAAATTAATAACAGATCAAAAAGAAATCTATATTGACACAACAATATGATATACAGTAGAACCCAGATATTTCACATCTGCACTTTTAATTCCTTATATACAGTACTGTATTTCATGTGAGCTTTGTTAAGTCTGGTGAAATTTGTAAATTTGTCTAAGCCTGATTTGAAAAATTTGGGAAATATTTTGATAATCCTTTCTGAATTTTACCATTAAGGGTAGTAACTAATTATAAAGTAGTTACATCAAAATAGATACAAATTTTCTTTCTCGTTAACAGTGTTAAATCAGCAGCAGTTCATCATGTAATTGAACTACAGTTTGATAGAGATTTCAATGGTTGTTGATTCGTTTTTTCTCTATTCACACAAATGACAAAACCTTTCCCTTTTTGCTTTTACCAATCACATTTTGTAAGTATATAAAGATACACAATATTCAAATTGTGAATAGGAAGAATATATTTTTCTAGGACTATGAAATTGTATGCTCTTTGCTGTAATATAAAGCAGCAGATAATGCCTTTTTATATTCACCTCAATTAAAAAAACCTTTTCCCAAGCACAAGTTATATGTGATCATAATTATCATAAGCAGTTCTGCCCTTATCCTTTGAGCTTTGAATGAGACTGTGAAACACATTAACACTGATGGCCCTAGCTGAAGAGTCTGCTAGTTTAATATATGGAAAGTTTCAAAAGTGATTATAATTTGAAACAGTTTACACTGCTGTGCAACAGTCTTACAGAGTTTGGATTGTCATTGATTTTCCTAAATGATTCTTCCTGTTTATGCAGAAACAGTTTTATGAGTGATCTTCCAATTTCCAATCATTTTGTTTTAAACAAATCATTTTTAAAGATCTATATTTTGTATTACAAACATCAACATTTCATTTTTATGGATCCATAAAGAAGAATTAATAATGTTAATGACAAGGAATAGTTGACAATGACAGAGTTGGCTACATTGCATACTGGCTGCCCATGTATAGTTTACTTTGAGTTATTGTGAATATTCAGAGATTAACACATTTATTGTGAACACGTTTTTTAATATTCTTATCAATGTGAATTAAAGATTACATGTACATATCTATGTAACTCTTGTTTGTGTCTGAGATGGCTTAGACATTTGCACAGCAGTGTATGTCTCTTCAAAATATTAACAAGGTAAAACATAAGGCGATAAAAATAGTCTAGCCACTCCACCTTTAAAAACATTGCTTTGAGACCAAGCACGATGGCCTCTGACACTGGCTTATCTGGCACTTCCTAATACTGTGAGATTTCCATATCATTTGTATATTGAAGGCAACACTGAATAATTTAAAAAATAACTTTAATACCTGCAGAACATTTAATGCATAAAATTATTGTTTTATTTTGCTGAAATGTATATACATTTTCCTATTGAATGAACTAATATTTATCCTGCAAGAAGTAGGTTATGTAGTATAATCAAAATTCAAATAAAAAAAACACTATGAGCTGATATAATCTGCACAATTCTCATCTCTGAATACTCTTCAAAGCTGAAGGGTTATTTTTTCCATATTCTTAATTATTTAAAAGTATTAGGGTCTGTTATAATGTTCTCTATGCTCTGCTGCACTACACTGTGTATTATGGTGGAGTCTTTGGTAACCAGTAAACAGGACTTCTCTTCTTTTTATGCAGGTAAGTAAAACAACTGCATTCCTTATTCATTTAATATCCATTAACCATTTAATATAAATCATTTACAACTGATGGATTGATTTGAGTGATATTTAGCAAAAAATCACAGGATTCTACAGTGACTGTGATGGACTGACATCCTGTCCAGGGTGTCGCTGCCTTGCACCCATTGCTTTCTGAGCCATTCAGCTCCCCTATGAACCTGATGTGGACACAGTTGTTAGAAAATACTGTAGATGGATGAATTTCACATGCATGTCAGGTTCGTGAACAATAACCGAATAAATATGCTAATCAATGTTGTTTTCTTTGTTGTCTTTTCAAAACTGAAAAGTAAAAAATAAGTGTCATCCTAAATATAGAAATAGACAACCACTAAAGGGTTTCTTCATTCTTGCTTAAGGTGACAGCAACACTTGAACTTTCAAACTGGACATTTCACATCATCTGACCATGTCAATCTCCAAAACCCAAACTCACAAAGAGCAAACAGTTCACTCTTTCTTCCTTGTTATTGTATAAAGATTAACCGTGATAACTGTGAATCAGCTGTGTCACTGTGAAGCAAAACTATCAAAATTTAGGATAATTTTCAGGATTTCTTTGCATGATAATTCAAAATGATTTAAATTAGTCCATTGTGACTTAATTTGACAGATTTAGTGGCTTCAGCCAACTATCAGGTGTGCTTTAAACCTAGAAAACCTGTAGACACACCCCAAACACTTAAAGTCCTAATCCAAATTGACATCTGTAGAGGACATCTGAAAAAGCACCATCTGTCATAAGATGTACTGTAAGTACTGTATGAAAGCTTAACACTTTATCTCCTCCAATGAAGGTGAGAAAAAGTATAAAATAAGAAACATTTTCTTTATATTTTTAATCTGGGATCCTAATGTATCTTTAAATTATAATTGTGTGTTTTTGTTTTGGTGGAGAATAAAGTAGAAGGATAGCTTTTTGCTACAAATGCTGCTAATTGTTTAGATATTTGTTCATTACATTTACTGTAGCAAATGAAAATCTGTATGATTTGCTATTGACTTTAATACCTGAATAACATCACCATAACAATATACATGTCAATATTCGGAAATCAAAAAATATTCTAATCATTTAAATACAGTATCTACAGTAAATGACCCTTTTATTAAGATTTTGTAGTTCTTTGGATATAGTGTTAGTTTTATTGGGGTTTTTTAAATGAACCAATTTTTACTTATCTGGCAGAAACAAACACTAAAAATATTTTTATAGCATCAGTGGATAGTGGCGATAAATTTTACTACTATAGGAATGTTGTACTACTTGCCAGCTAAAAAAAATATTTAGTGTATTTATGAAAAGTTATTAAGCAAGAAAAAAACAGGATTAATTGCAACGAACTGATAGAACTGTATTAATTGGAGACCGACCCACGGTACAGTACAGTATATACATAGCTCCTTACTTAATCCGCAGCTTTGTTTTAAGCGACCTATTAGGACTCAAAACATTTACATTACATTGTATTTCATCAATGTACTGTACTGTACATCATGATATCTACCAAATAGAAGCCAATGAATTCTTTAATCAAAGTACTTTTCAATCTCAACCTTATATTTTATAACAGTGTTGGAGCATTTTTTGATTAATTTCAATTTGATTTGGACAACTCTGAAATTATATATTTAAAAAAAAACAGAGCTTCTTGCCTTGTAAAATTAAATAAATGTGATTTGTTAAAACTAATACAGTTCTAACTAAATAAACTATAATTTATTTAGGCTTTTACAAATCCTTCCTGTAGACATTGCAATACAGGTAATATAAATGCTATGCGTTTAATATAATATGTAAAATAATATGCCAAAAAATGTTTGTTAGACTACCTCAGAATCTGGCATTTCCTAACCATAGTACAGCATAATTGCACAATTCCAGAACAGTTGGGCTGCAATCTGCAGTTGATAAAGCTCTTGTTGTACAGTAGCTACAACACATAACTGAGGAAAGGTTAGAATTGAGGAAAGATTAGAATTGGTCTAATCAAGCCAATATACTCCAATTAGGTACATAAGTTAAAAGCTGGGGGTGAGGAAACACCAGGAGTGTGACTTGAAATGTTGATATTGCTGTGCTTAATAAGTGTAACTTCATGCACAGCACCACATGGACATTGGAGAGCATGCTGTTAATACATTCTTGGATCTCTCTTACCAGCTGGCTCGACACTTTAACAAGAGTTCATGTTGGGTGTGTTTAGCCCCAGGTACTGTATATGAGAGGGGGGGATTCCTCTCATGCCCTTGCCTTACAATTTATTAGACTATTTAGGGGCTTTGTTGAAACTGGGTAATATAAGATGGTGGGGTTGTAATGATACTTCGGATTGTAATTTTCTTAAATGGTTAAGGGGCCATGATGTTACACATACCAACATCTCCAACTTTTATTTGCCTACTGTTCAACAGAATGATAACAGGTGTCGTAAGAATAATGCATACCCTTGGCTACCTATTAACTGGAAGGGGAGTTGATATTTAGGCTTTGGAGGACCACATGTGTGAATACAGACACAGCCCATTCACTCCAAATCACTCCAGAATATATCCTAGGGCTATTACCTGTAGTCGGGTCACAGGGAGGGCACGCTGATGCAATACGTACTAGTAGGATTAGTACTGTTTCTAATAACTATTGTCATACTAACTTGCATTAGATCCCTCCACACTAAAGCTACTACTTCAGTCCTGACCACACATTTAGGACACCAGAAAGAATAACAAAATTCACCCACAAAGAATTCATCAGTAATCACAGGATACATTTAGAAAACAATTGGCTAATTGCAATAGGGGGGACTGAGGGAATTAACTAAAACTTCATATTATATCTTGTTAACTATGTATTTTTACTTATATTTTACCAAATCCATCTCAGGATATCTGGTCTCAAAGAGATAACATAGCCACATGATGTCTTTACGGACAGCTGGCATAGTTCCCAGGGAAATGACTGAGTGACCTATCCTGGAACAAATGGTCTATTCAGCAGAAGTGGCTGCTTGTATTGCAAGCCGGCAGTAAAGAATTTATATAATGGTCAGCTTTTTAGAATGACCATATATAGCCACAATGCAAGTAGTGTCACGGAACCTATATGTGGAATAGGAGGATCCTTATGCGTGACAGGAATCCCACAGGACGCAGAGTAGCAAAGGGATGATCCAAAAGACAAAATCCAAAGGCTGGGTCGATAAGGGAGGCAGAGGGTCTGGTAACGAGAGATATCCAAAAAACAATCCAAAGGTCAAAATCCAGAAGGCCAGGTCAAGAAGCAGAAGCAGAAGCAGAAGCAGAAGCTTCATAACAGGAGATCAGTTAAAAGGCTTGGAGAACCACACACTGGAGAAAACTATGAAAGGCTTCTCAATAGTGAGCATGGGAAGGTGTGCGAAGGGGGTTTAAATATTGAAAGGAAAAGGGGTGTGATTGGATGATTGGTTAGGGAGTGAGAATTTGAGGAATCTGATGCATGTGAGAATGTGATGGGTTCAATCAGGGATGAGATTGTGAAGCAGAGGTTCCGGGAATGTAACGTCGTTTGCGAGGGAGAGTGTGGAATGTGACAGGGACAGAACAGCGTTTCCGAGTTAGAGTGTGGGGCGTGACAAGTAGAGAGTCATGTGGGAGTGTATCTTGTATTGTTTGTTTCACTGTATAAAAGTAAGTGTTGTCATTTAAGTCTTGTGCCACACGATGCAAGACTTCCATATGCATATGAATACAGATGACTTTCAACACACAAATGCTCAGCTGATGCCGTTTTTTCTGGCACAACATGTATCTTCACAATCCAATGCACAATTTGTGACAGGATGACTTTTTAGAATTGCCCACAAACTGAATGACTATAACATCAATTATTAGGCCTTCGTTAAGTTTACAGTGCCTTGCGAAAGTATTCGGCCCCCTTGAACTTTTCAACCTTTTGCCACATTTCAGGCTTCAAACATAAAGATATAAATTTTTTATTTTATGTGAAGAATCACCAACAAGTGGGACACAATTGTGAAGTGGAACGAAATCTATTGGATTTTTGAAACTTTTTTAACTAATAAAAAAATGAAAAGTGGGGCGTGCAAAATTATTCGGCCCCTTTACTTTCAGTGCAGCAAACTCACTCCAGAAGTTCAGCGAGGATCTCTGAATGATCCAATGTTGTCCTAAATGACTGATGGTGATAAATAGAATCCACCTGTGTGTAATCAAGTCTCTGTATAAATGCACCTGCTCTGTGATAGTCTCAAGGTTCTGTTGAAAGCGCAGAGAGCATCATGAAGACCAAGGAACACACCAGGCAGGTCCGTAATACTGTTGTGGAGAAGTTTAAAGCCGGATTTGGATACAAAAAGATTTCCCAAGCTTCAAACATCCCAAGGAGCACTGTGCAAGCGATCATCTTGAAATGGAAGGAGTATCAGACCACTGCAAATCTACCAAGACCTGGCCGTCCCTCTAAACTTTCAGCTCAGACAAGGAGAAGACTGATCAGAGATGCAGCCAAGAGGCCCATGATCACTCTGGATGAACTGCAGAGAACTACAGCTGAGGTGGGAGAGTCTGTCCATAGGACAACAATCAGTCTTACACTGCACAAATCTGGCCTTTATGGAAGAGTGGCAAGAAGAAAGCCATTTCTCAAAGATATCCATAAAAAGTCTCGTCTAAAGTTTGCCACAAGCCACCTGGGAGACACCCCAAACATGTGGAAGAAGGTGCTCTGGTCAGATGAAACCAAAATCGAACTTTTTGGCCACAATGCAAAACGATATGTTTGGCGTAAAAGCAACACAGCTCATCACCCTCAACACACCATCCCCACTGTCAAACATGGTGGTGGCAGCATCATGGTTTGGGCCTGCTTTTCTTCAGCAGGGACAGGGAAGATGGTTAAAATTGAGGGGAAGATGGATGCAGCCAAATACAGGACCATTCTGGATGAAAACCTGTTGGAGTCTGCAAAAGACCTGAAACTGGGACGGAGATTTATCTTCCAACAAGACAATGATCCCAAACATACAGCAAAATCTACAAAGGAATGGTTCACAAATAAACGTATCCAGGTGTTTGAATGGCCAAGTCAAAGTCCAGACCTGAATCCAATCGAGAATCTGTGGAAAGAGCTGAAAACTGCTGTTCACAAACGCTCTCCATCCAACCTCACTGAGCTCAAGCTGTTTTGCAAGGAAGAATGGGCAAGAATTTCAGTCTCTCGATGTGCAAAACTGATAGAGACATACCCCAAGCGACTTGCAGCTGTAATCGCAGCAAAAGGTGGCTCTACAAAGTATTAACGCAAGGGGGCCGAATAATTTTGCACGCCCCACTTTTCATTTTTTTATTAGTTAAAAAAGTTTCAAAAATCCAATAGATTTCGTTCCACTTCACAATTGTGTCCCACTTGTTGGTGATTCTTCACATAAAATAAAAAATTTATATCTTTATGTTTGAAGCCTGAAATGTGGCAAAAGGTTGAAAAGTTCAAGGGGGCCGAATACTTTCGCAAGGCACTGTAATTGCATGGATTCTCATTTTTTCAGTAACATTGATCAGCCACTTACTTTGTGGCTTACAGTTGTGGTCTATCATCAGTGAATAATGTATCATCAGCATAAATGTTCATCTTAGCAAAGGAAATATTATAATAGTAATAACATTACTTTATTAACCCTTTACAATTTCTTGCATTAGGAATTATCTTTTTGCATACCCCAGCTTGCTCTCTATCAGACACACAGATAGGGAGAGAGCCTAGGGTATATTATAATAATTATCATTATTGATAGTTTAATTCATACTAGTGTCTAAAGGCTCAAATGGTCCTTTACATGTTGTAAACAAATATATGCCAAGGAAGAAATTTTGTATTCTAATGGTAGAAAAAGAATGAAATAATGCAAATATTTAGAAATACATTTATAGGCAAGTGATTTGGAGATAAGATGTCATCTTCCAAGCTAAACTCTGCCTTGATGAATCAGTGGAAACAGGGTGTTTTCCACTGTTTCCTCTTCTGATTAAAAGGCAAACCTCAATGAATAATATGAATAATAAACATGCCTTGACATTACACTCAAAAAGGTTTCTTGAAAGAAACAAAAGTACATTCCTCTTATTCCAAGAGTGTTCAGGCATGAGGCTATTTCTTGACTCACCACCCTGAATACAAGGTTACCTGTACACGGAAGGCAAAAACTGACACCATGTGTAATTTCAAAATCTACATGATTCCATGCCAAATTAGGCTGGGACAATAGATAGGTTTGTTTAGTGTTTTTTTAAGCTTAATCATATATAAGTTACAATCACAAGTAACACTTTACTTCAAAGATTGACAAAAGTCTGCATTCCATTCTCTCCACAATTCATATTACTACTTCACCTCCTTGATGTACAATTTTCACCCTGTATCCCACCTACAGTATCTTTTCTTGCTAAAAGTTTAGGATGTGCTGTTGCTATTCAATTTAATAACCATCTAATTGAAAATAACCTCTTTGAAGTCACTATCTTCTTAAGGATTCCGACTCCAGTTCTCTGTCTATCCTTATTATCCTAGAGCTTAGTGCTGCTTTTGAAACTGTTAACCCTGACATCTTACTTTTTCATCTTCTTACTATGTTTGCAATTTCTGACATTGCTCTTAAATTATTCGACTCTTACTGTATTGATCACCGACACTTTGTCTCATTTCTGAAGTTGAGTTTGTTAAGTTAGGTGTTCCTCAGGGTTCCATACTGGGTCCCCAGATCACATTAAAGTTACAGTATTTCTATGCTGTTGATACTCAAATTTACCATAATGTTAAACCTGACAGTGAAGTAGCTGTTTCTGAACTTTCTGACTGCATCTCTTACATAAAACCCTGGATAACACAATATCCTTCGTTTAAACTATGACAAAACTAAAGACATGTTTCTTGGAGCGAGTATAGTGTAAATGTAAAAGCACAATCTGTTAAAGAAAAAAAAGTATTGTATACTGATTACTTAATGTCAGCTTTTCTCACAATTTTAAATTTAAAGAGCTTTGTGTATGTTAAAAAAAATGGATATCTACAGTTGAATGATACTAATTTGCTGACACATGCACTGTATATGACACACATATATACAGTATGTGTGTATGTACAATATATGAAAGTAAATTGATAATGGCTCTATTGAGTGTTGAGTGAATAGCCTAGAATGGTAACTGAGAAATATTTGTTTTTGCTTTTGTTTAAATGGCATCTGTTTACAAGCTGCAATTGTGCATTCGCAGATCCAAAACAATAATATATGCGGTGTATATTAGAAAAATAATCTTTTTACGATCATTCAATTTAAATATATAGTGTAACGCAACGGGGGTTCAGGCGGGCGCCCTTGCCGCATTAGGTCGGCCCCGCACCGTCGGGGGCCCGTACCCAGGACTCCCACATCACTCAACAGGGACCCAGCCAAGTGAGCTAAAGAGAGATCTTTCCACAGCCTGGGGGCTGTGGTCCTGCTATTACAGGGAAGGGCGGTGACGTCACCGCTCTGGTAAGCCGGCTCTTACACGCCACTGACGGCCTTAAGCGTTACAATAGTATAAGTGTCAGAATGTCTAATTCTGTGTTCACATTTTATAATTCAACAGTATGCTCATATAATACACATTTTGTTGCATGCCCCTGTATTGACAATGTTTTTATATTATTTCATGCTTTTAATTTGGGGATTTCATGTCTTTCTTCATACTAAGAAATAATGAGGGTCAGGAGTTGTTGCAGCTTAGACTAGGGATTATGTATTTTTATTCTGTTGTAGGAATGCAATGCATAAAATAGTTTTATAATACATTAAAATATTTTTAGGCTCTTGAAAATGCCTGGCTTTGAAACCAAACTTTGTGCAAATATGAATTCCCATCCTTTCAGAAACAGTGAGGTATTGATCAAATATGTATTGAGGAGCAGAAATCTTTCTCTGTGGAAAGTCTGTACTGCACTCAGAAGTGAAGAGTGATTCATGCCTTGTCTTATGGGACATTTAATAATTGAATCAGGATTGAATCTGATCCACAGAAAGAAAGACAGGTTGTGAAAGAAGCCTGTATTTCTCTGTGTATGATTATATGTCTAGGTATTATATTACTTCTAGTGGCTTGATTTGACACTGAATATATTAAATCTTTTAGCCTAGAATGCTCTAATGGGTCTACCTAAACCTTGTGAGTCTACTGAGTATATTACAGTATTACAGTGACATACATGAATATAGAAAGGTAGCTCTGTATTCGAGCCACAACAGTCCTTCGATTCAGAGCTTATCCTGGTTTCCATGGTGTTAAGTGAACAGAAAGCACATGAATTCCCCCCAGATTGGACACCACTCCATTGCAGATCCTACTTCCATCAAATGTTGGCCTCTATACATACAGCTGGGAGGGCTGGAGCCTGGTACTGATTCAGGGTAAGGTAACGCACTCCAGGCATGGCACTAATATCTGCAAGGGGAATTTGAATGCCCAACTCACTCATGAGTTCAGACTCTCACTTTGTTATGCTGCTTCCTATACAGGATTATACAGGAAGCTTTAAAACAACTTTGCATATTAATGTCATTTATAAATTGGTTTAATATTTTTTCACGGAAATAATACAAGTACGAAACCTAAAGAGAAAATACCAAATATGATTTCATTTTTCCCTCATAGGACAGCCCTTTGACCTTTCAGTTCTATGTTTTTATTCTTGCATTACCTGCCTAAAGCAGTCACCAGAATGACAAACCAATGCTTGTAATGGAATATGTACACTTTTATGCTTTCTCAGTGGCTTTGAGTTTGTCTGTATATGATTAATAGGTATCACAAGAAAAAAAGGCAGAGGAAGGCAGAGGAAGCACTAATTTATCTATTTGAATAAATGGATAAAATGTCCTTAGGGATTCATGGGAAATTAAACAAGGATACCCTTATACAACATAGTTCAAGATTTGTCATAACTGAGCGTTTACAATGGAGAGCTTTTCTATATGTATAATATGTTAACTCACATTCAAATTTAAAGTATTTTTCTTTAGCATAAAGATTCTTGAACAGCAACAGTAATGTACTCAGTGTGATGCAAATAGTTTCTTTTTAATGAATCTCCAAAAAGTCTATAAAGTGAAAATCACTAGGATAATTATGTTAAGTTACATGCAATATCAAAGTGTTTATGACTATACAAATCAGCATTCTCCCTGAGCACTTTTTACAATGGTTTCTACGATTGAAGTAAATTGAAAAATAATTCACTTGGAATTGACAGCCATATGGAGAGAAGATGAACTGAAATTGAAAAGAAGATATGTAACCATAACTGGGGAAATATATTTTATCTAAAATTGACTAAAAATTGGCAAGAGTTTAAAATGCGGTAACTAATTTTGTCAAATGGTTTGCTACGTTTCTACCCAAAAAATTGAAACAAGGATAATTTCTAATTAATTGACTGTCTATTTTATTTTTAATGCTGTTCTTGTTCTCTTGTTAATTTTGTTTTCCTTTCTTTTGGATGTTCTTTTGATTAGAATTACTCTACTGCTGCCACTTTCCTGCTGAGGAATGTACTTTTCAGTTTGATGGCATTCTTGATGCTTAGAGTGAACATTTTAAAGTTTGTGAACATGTATGCAACATTTTACCTAAATATTGTAAAGCACATTAATATCTACAGTTTGTTATAGAAAGTTTACAAGGGAATCTGCCCCCTTTTTAATAATACATTAGATTGGTGTCTGAAAATCTAACTTCTATGGCTTTATAAATTCAATTGATATAGAATATATTTTGGGTAGCATGGTGGGACAGTGGTTAGCATGCTGCACTCTTGTACCCAGGGTTTGAATATTTTTTTTTGTGTTTGTATGGGCTTCCTCTGTGTGCTCTGGTTTCCTTCCAGAGTCCAAAGACATACTGGTAGCTTAATTGGCCCTGGTGTGAGTGTGTGTGTCTGTGTCTTTTTGTACCCTGCGGTGGAGTCCAGGGTGTATCCTGCCTTGCGCCTGTTGCTTTCTGGGTTAGGTCATGCTCTCCCGTGTGGCCCTTAACTGGATAAAGTGGTTAGAAAATGGAAGAATGCATTTGATACAGGTCTTAAGGGGTGATATAAGTAATAAACATTGTTAAATATTTAAATGAAAAAAATCAATTAATAGTCTGTCCTAAAATTCTGAGTACAAGTGATTTTTAAAAGTTAAATAATACCCCCACTAGTCATAGAATAATATCAGACAAGGTTACATAACTTTTTAGTCTGTGACCCATTTGGGTTTGAGAAATGAACAGACAAAAACGTCATTCAAGGCAATGACATCAATAAGACATATTTATCAAGTAAAATTACAAACACAGAGACAAAATACTTAAACTACAATTTAGATGCTATTCATAACAGAAGTAAGTTTCACAGCCCAACACCATACATCCCTGCTCCTCTTAGGTCCCAAAAATCTTCCACGCAATCAGAAGTGACATAAATGGTCATTCATAGATGGGCCTATATTCTAAACTGACAATTATTAGTTTTAAAAAAGTGCTTTCAAATAAACTAGAAATGGAAACTCACCAGGTAAGAAAGACTTGGACATTTGTTACTAGGTACTGTATCTCTGGAACCTTCTGGACATTTGTAGTCTATTAAGTATCATTATTTAAAGTTTCTATAACACACAACAGTATTATAGAGAGTTATACAGTACTGTGTGATATTGTAACGCTCTCGGGTTCACCTGGGTGTGCGCCCTTACCACTGCCATAATCTTTTATAACCTTTTAGCTCTAGTCAATGAAGTTTATCAAGGGACATAATTAAAGTATTTAAAATGCTCAAAGATATTAAAAAATGAACCCTATAGACTTCTTGAGAATCAACAGTTAAACACAAACTCATTATTGGGAACTGTGGGACATGCATTTAAAAATGAGAACATATGGACCTTTTCCACACAGGGTGTTGTGGTTGTATAGAACAAGTTGTCTTGCAATGTTATCAAAACTCATACTCTGGCTTTCATTCAATTTAGCTACTAACAACCAAGTTATGAGTAAAGGCCTTCTCTTGCCTCTTGTGTAACGGGAGCCAGTCCAGGCTCCCGTGAAGCGTAGTTCAGGACCCTTTGCAGACAGTATAATCCGGAAGTAAGTGGAGAAAGACAACAGGGAAGAGACGTAGAGGATCAGGATAGGTTGACAGACAGGGGGGCGTGACGGTGGTGATCCGGTGCTCGGGGTGCGTGGCAAATTCTAACTGTCAGGTCTCTTCTTAAATATTGGCAGGGTAAACAGGGGGCAGGTGCATGTAATCAACTAAAATACGAAAGGGCCGGAGCGCCCTTAAGAGGAGGGATTATGACCATGACATCTTGCCTTTCATATGTTCATCTTATGTTTAGATCTAAACAGGTTTCTCTGTCCTTTCTTTCAGGTTCTGGCTTACAACTCCTGAATGATGGGGATGAGAAAAATGAAATATCATACTACGTCACCTACAAACGATCTTGGCTAACTTAAAGTCCAGGTTTTTGCTTCTGTAGCTCAGAACGTCCAATGTACCATTCCATATAACATACAATACAAGTCTCATGCTCTATAACATGGAAAGTGGGCAGGGCCTGCCCATGGGCATAGGCGAACTAGGCAACAGCCTAGGGCCCCAAGGCAACCAGGGGGTCCCCTTAATGTGCAACTAAGCATATTTTTAATTGGCACATTCAAATGTGGGCGAAGAAAGTTGCTCTTTCTAAAATTGCATTTGCTGCTGTGGATTATCCTAATATACTGTATACTGTATGGATATACTGTATACTACAGTTCAGTATATCCATAGTTTTCTACTGTGGATTATCCTAATAGAAGCTCGATCAAAAACTAACCAATCATAATCAAGTACTGTATGTAAAATGTATCTGAAGCGCAGTAGTAAAAAGCAGGATAAGCGATCCCTGAACAGGGGTAGTCCAAATGAAGTCACTGTAGTAATAGATTTGTACTGCACTGTACTGACAGACAAGCCACATTTTCAAACTACGCATATAGCCTACTTGAGGTGTTTTACTGATTTAGAAGTTTCCCGCAACTGTACGCATGCCATTTGGGTCTTATGGTTAAGAATTAGTGCTGCCCTACCAAACAAAAGCATGAAAATGAATGTACAATACAGAAGACTGTTGAGCAATTATAGTACGTAATCATCACTAAAATGCATTGTTTTTGTTGTGATTTCTCTTGTATTTCATTAAATGGGGGCTTTGTAAACTTAACCTGTAGCCCTTCGGATTACAGTCACTCTCCTATGACAATGGCAGGAGCAGAAGGGAGTTTTTCAGAGTTCAAGTTGATTAAAACATACCTGAGTGGACTGGCCATCATGAGCATCAGTCAGTCAGTGCGTCAGCTACTGTTGTATGAAGATGCAATTGATGATTTTGCCTCCCAAAATCGAGGTGAATTGATTTCTTTAACATTTTATCAAACTTTCCCATTTGCTCAACCCTACTGATCTCACCTCCCTTGTTATTGAGAACACATATTTCTTATTTATTTATTTCTACAGTTCCTTTCTACAAAGGTTTCAGTGCAGTAATTTGTAAGTTATAATTCATATGTAACAGAGATTATTATGTGTCATAATAATTTATTGTTCTTATTTATAACTTGTAGTTACCCTTGTAAAATGTGTGCTTCTTGTTCTTGTTTGTGACTTATTTATCATGTGATCTTCAAAGCTGATTAATATTAAATTTATATAATTAATATAATTATAGTTATTTTCTGAATAGTAACATAAGGTTTTATCAGGAGCTGATAATAGAAGTGTAAGCACAAATCGTGATCTGGAGGGGCCCCTCTCAAAGATCTTGCCTAGGGCTCCCAAAAAGCTAGATCCGGCCTACAGGGGGGCGTGGAATTAGCTGTCAGGTGCTGACTAATGTGATATTATTAATTGTAGGAGATGTATTTCTAAAACAATGCTGAGCGTATACTAATAAAATGAATAGGCATTAACATCCATGAGTTATATATATATATTGATATGTGGTTTTCAATACATTCATACTTTAGTAGAGAATTTGTCATTTACAGTCAATTACTGTATACTTTGTAATGTACGAGGTATACAGTATGATACTACGTTATAGTCTGATTTCACAGATGTGTTTTTTTATCCAAGCAGCTACATATTATACACACAGAGACTTACAAAAACATGCAAACTGTACAAATAATTATTACATTAAAAACAGATATAACACGTTAAACCAGTTTGTTCCTACACTGCATTACAATGCAGTGTTATGCAGTGTAGCAAGGGAGTGATTCTCATGATCAGCTATATGTTTAGAACATAGTTCTGTCCTTTTACTTTCTGAGGAAAAGCAGTGCAGGAAGATATTAATTGCCATCTAACTGCATGTATATATTTTTTGTTAGAATCAGATTCCTGCAGTAGCAATGTGCAGACAAGGAAATTCCCACTAGCTTTCACTTAACATAACTGAGGCAGAAAATTTTAGCTTCAGTTCAATAACTGCCATTTTCACCATTTCCTCATTTGCATACCACAGAATTTGTTCCAGTTTTGACAGGTTTTATTACAGCCAATTGAAATGGCAGCCCATTCAGTAAGGTCTAAAGCTCAGATGGTCACATCTAGCAAAATGCTGATTATATTGTATTTGTAACGTTGCCATAGCCAAAATGTAAATGTAGTGGCTCTCTGAAGGCACCAGTTCTGTAGGGTTTGGGCATTTACTGAGACAATTATTAATTGTAGCAGTAAATCACAAAGTTGATTATTTTGATGGCTTTAGAATCCAACCATGCGACATAACTCAAACAACGCACACACACAGGTACTAATACACGAGGATACATTTATTAATACATAGAATATGCATATAAAACTAACAGATCTTATCAAGAGGGTTATCAGAATACAAAAGATATATATTCCGTCAGTTACAAAGAGTTACATATATCAAGAGGACATACGTTCAGTATATCATTCATTAAGACCATTTCGTAAATGAACTTGGTTATAACTTCTACATTAGATACTCGAAACAAGTACATAACTCTTAGGAATTAAATTGATATCAACAGGTTGGGATAACAATTGAATTCTCGAGCAGTAATGCATTGAAGTTGAATACTCATCCAATCTCTGGGGATTCAGATCTCCTGCGGGCACAAAGAAACAGTTGCAGGCTGTTGCTGTCCAATCCGCGCTCTCTGGCTCGGTGCCAGGCTGTGCTGTGCGGCTTGCGACGGTGAGCTGCAGATGCTCAATGGGCTGCAAGTTAGTGTTGGTTTTAACTAGCACAGTTTGTGCACAGGAGAAAAGATGACTGTGGGTCCCAGCAAGTCAGGAAGAGGACCGGTTCGTTCCTGATGAAGAGCTAGTTCTGAATAGTGATTCAGCTTTCCACAGTTCCGAACTGTTCACGAGGCTTGCTGCTGGTGCTAACCTCGGGTGGATCCTCTGGTTACTCTCTGGCAACCTCCGCTCTAGACTCTTAGAACAAAGGAAAGTTCTGGCACTCGGACACACTGGCCGTTCCGTGGTTGTCCGGGCTGAGTCTCAGGATGGTCAGGAGGCGCGCTGCGAGAATGTCCTGCCCTTGGGAGCCTTCTGCTCCTGGGCCGTCCTGCCCTGGAATTCTCCTTTGAATTCCCTTTAGAATAGTCCACAGAATTCTCCACTGAATCTTACTGAATCTCACTGGCTCTCTGTGTTGCCTGTTTTTACCTGGAGGAACTTCAGCTCGTTGATTGGCTGAAAGTTCCATGGGCATCAGAGTCCCACGTGGGTTACTCGGCCCTACCAGTCCCTGATTGGTTGATCAAGGTGAGATATGAGTCACTTACTCCTGACACTTAGGAATGCAGTCCAGATGTCCATCTGGCACTCCCTAGACAGATAGGCACCAATGGATGACCATTGATCATGATAGCCAGGCTTAGCTAAGTGCATCCCCCTTTGGGAGCTGTCCTAGGACCTTAAATCAGCCTGCATGAATAGTCTCTCTGTGGCTGAACAGAGAAATGGGGCCTAATTTGGGAAAGCTCAGAAACACTTAATTCTGCCTTATTAATAAGCCTCGCAGCTACATATTTAATGTACTAGATTTGCGATACATTGAAAGAAAAATGAAACACACAAAATAGCATATAATGCCACAGCAGCTACAATTAAGATGAGTTTTATTTTTAAGCAGGTATTCTGAAATGGTTCTAATGAAGGACATCAAATGCAATTTAAGAAGCATTTTGCTTCACTAAATTATATATTTCTGTCCTTGAAAGGTACATTAAAATGTGTAGACACTTCATTTTTAGCTGTAAGATATGGTATTTACCATATGTTCCAATAATTATTATCATTATATACAGTATAATGCAGGAGTCTATTCTGGTGTCCACCCAACCAAATTACCCAGTGTTATACAGATAGCCTGACAAACAGTCATATTCTGTTTAGTTATTGCCAATTTAAATTCTTTCATGTATGTAATACAGGGTCACAGGGGACGCCCAGCAAGCAAAAAGGGAGCTGGGCGGGATACACCCTGGACAACATGCATTCAGTTGAAGGCCAGAAATATAGACACTAAGACACACTCACACCAGGGCTAGTTTTCCAAGAAGCCAATTAACCTACCAGTATGTCCTTGGAATATGTTCTGGGACAAACACATGGAGGAAACCCATTCAAACAATGGGAGAACATACAAACACCACAATGGCAGCACCCCAGGAATTGAACCTAGGGTGCCAGGGCAGTGAGGCAGCAATATGAATCAGTGTGACACAGGGCCACCCTGACATGTACCATTATATACTGTACCTTTATGGATTTAATAATGATAATAATTACACTTTTTATAGAGCTTTCTTGACACTCCACTCAAAGCGTTTTATAGGTAATTGGGAATCCCCTACACCTCCACCAATGTGCAGCATCCACCTGGATGATGCGACAGCAGCTATAGTGCTCCAGTACACTCACCACACATCAGCTATCAGTGGGGAGGAGAACAGAGTGATGAAGCCATTTTATAGATGGGGATTATTAGGAGGCCATGACTGGTAAAAGCCAGGGGGAAATTTGGGCAGGACACCAGGGTTACACCCCTACAGTTTTCAAGAAACACCCCAGGGATTTTTAACAACCACAGAGATTCAGGACCTCAATTTTATGTCTCATCGGAAGGATAGCATCCTTTTACAATAAATGCCCCCGTCACTATACTGGGGTATTAGAACCCACACAGGCCACAGGGTGAGCTGACCCAACTAACACCTCTTCCTTAGTTTTTCTCCATTCAGATACTGACCAAGCTCACACCTGCTTAGCTTTAGTGGGTTGCCAGTTATGAGTTGCAGGGTGATATGGTTGCTGGCTGCTGGATTTATACATTATTGTTCACTGCTTCAAAGTCAGAGTCCTTATACAGGAATTCGTAAATGTAGCTGATGTCTGATGTTCATTTAAACCTTTCATGTGAGGAGTAAGGAGTTTTGCCTGCATGCAGTAAATTTTGCAGTTTACATTCAAAATGCAGCTCTGCTGAAAAGGTTCATGAAATGCAGAAGGGAACTCAAAAGGTGATTTGCCAATTGCAAAAGAAAATAGCAGATGTTATACCAGGTAGAGGTCAACATCAAATACGTCCAGAGCAAATGTGCCAGATGCTGCAGTCTCCAACGATGTGAAGCGATATTTAATACAGTGTTTGGATTAACTTTTATTTGATCCCAATTGCAACACTTCTCTTCCAAATTAACTCCCAAGTGGTATGGCCTGTATAACAGTATGGATAAACTGCAAAATGCTATACACAGAGTAGATTAAAACAATTTCTATTCAACTGTATTTAAATTTACATCGAATTACAATTTGATAGTGATTTTCCTTGTGAAGGAATTTTACAAAGTTCATTTCTGTAATGTGAAAATTATATGTGCTGTCCAGTATATATTTAATGTATATTTAAGCATCCCTGCATTTTTTTAACCTCTTCATTATGTACAGAGTTTCAGGGGAACCCTAATCCTAACCTGGATACACCCAGTGAGGATACACCCTGGATGGGATGTCAGTCATATTCAAACACACACTCATATCAGGGCCAATTTTTCCCAGATAACCTTCCAGTGTGTCTTTGACTGCAGGAAAAATAAACAGCAATGATTTACTTGTTACTTGCAATAACGCAGTAATTTTCTTGTATAAATCCATTACTTTTTCGTATAAATAATAAATGATTTTTTTTCTCCACAGTGCTAATAAGCTTCTGTATGTGGGAAGTAATTCATTAAAAAAAAACCCTCAGCCCCACGAGGCAGGTGGTCTTTAATTTCCTTGGTATTGACTGAATTTTGAACTGTTTAACCTGGTACTGGGGCAAAGTAAATTATTTCTTATTGTATGTCATTATGTAAGGTGATACTAGACATAAGAATACTGTCTAAGATGCTATGTCATAATTTACTTTATAGTAAGCTATTTAGTTACCACCTTACTGTTCAGTACTTATTTAAAAAAAACAAGACATTTAAATAGTATTTTTACCCTGTGAGGATAAGGGTTAATGGTTGTACTTAATGTGCTCTTTTACCAACACTTTGCTATAGTAACCTTATTTCTAACAAAGACCTATAGGTTAAGTGCATATATATTTGCATATCTATTAAAATATTACGGCTGTTTCAACAGTCCCTGGTGCACGTCTGTTACCATTTGACTTGGAGAGTTCAAATACAATGTGTTTGTCACTTGTGCTCAAATAATATTATGCTTAAAATTTTAAAAAGTACAACCTGGTTGCTGTACGTTTCTGGATAAATATGACTGCCAATAGTCAGCTTGATGCTTCATATTGTATACCTATGGCCTGTACAGTTTTGAAAAAAGACAAGAGACAATAAATTAACTTCCTACTGAAGTGGGACATAAATATCACACATACCTAGCATTGCAATATTACCACTTAATCACATTGTGGAAGGTGTTGCTGGAGTCTGTTAATTTAGCCTTCAAAAAAAGTTATGCAAAGATGCTGACTATTGATGACTACTGATGCAGATAAAGCTGACTTGCAACAAAACTCCGGACCAACACCTATAAACATACCATAAGCAGGATAAAGCAGATCAATGCCTCCTGCGTATTAAAGGACAGAAACTAGAGCAGGAGAAAGCAGGACAAGAAGTAATTTCATACCAAAGAACAGGACAAGCACTCTGACCATATATAAGCATTGGGAACCTCTTGCAGTGTGTCTGTTCTGCGGGGCAGATCCAGCGCATGTTGCTATCCTTATTGAGCTCAATAAACCTGAATCTGCACAAGACTGTGTCCTGCTACTCTTATGATGAATTTCCCACACCACTACCCCACACAAGTGATCACTGTTGGCTGTTTTACGGATTAATACAGTATGTTTTTTCTTTATTAACATCTAGAAAAGAGGTGATTAAAAATTAAGAAATTTATAATGGTACCATTGAAAATAAGGTTAGCCATCAGATTCTAATGTGTCAGCTTTAAGCTGTCTGGACCCAATGTACAGTTAGATGGAAACACAATTCTGATTTTGACAAAATTACCTTGGTGAGATACTGAGCTCATTCAACATCTATCATGCATTGAGTGTTGCTAGAAAATAAAAGTTCAGGTAACACTAAAGCATTCAGTGTGACCACAACCCAAACATTTAATCTCTTACACCAAATGTACTGATCTAATCTGGCTAATTCAGTTGCTAGTCACCTCTTTTTTTGCTTTCTTTTGACGAGTCCTTGAAAATAAACATCTAAAAAATTAAACTGATATAAACCTGGTGTTGCTTTTGTTTGTATTTTTCAGATAAACTAATGTAATGAGTGGAGTGTCCAGAAAAGCGCTATATACTGTAAGTGTAAGGAATTACTTCTTCTCCTTCTCTTCTCTTCTCTTCTACTTCTTCTTTTTCTTCTTCTTCTTCTGTAATGCAAGTTTAATATCACCCTGTAATCTGTGGGAACAAACAATGGCGAACACAGTTCCTTTATGCAACTCTGCAAAAAACAATGCAAGTCTTTTGATCTTTTACTTTTTATCTATCTCTGGTAGGATATTTTTATACAGCACATGGAGCTTTCAAGTAAAACTGTCTTTTCTGGTCATTTCACTTTGATTTGTATTTCAGAGATTATTAGGTATGCACTGAAGGTACAGACTGAAAGACATGTAGTCACATTTTATCAGATGAACAGATTCACTTATCCATCATATTTGATTGATGAAAGTCTCTAATATTTTAACATAAACGTTAAATTGAAACTGGGCAGTACAGTGGTGCAGTGGTTAGCATTGCTGCCTTGCAGTGCTGGGTTTAATTCCCTAGGTGATATCTGCTTGGACTATATTCTTCCTGTGTTCTCCTGGGATTTACTCTGGGTGCTCTGATTTGCTCCCATAGTCCATTTACGTTAAATGGCTTTTGGAAAAATTTGTCCCAGTGTGAATGTGTGCACGTCTGTGTGTACACTGCCCCACAATGGACTGGCATCCTGCCCATGGTTTATCCTGCCTTGTACCAGTTGCTTGTCAGGCTCTGGCTTCCACTGCAAGCCTTCTCAGGATAAGCTCTGCCTCCTCCTGTGACCCTGAATTGGATGAAGCTGTTAGAAATGGATGGATGAATGATAAACATCATACCTGTAGCACTGAGATAAATGCACAAGTAAAAACCTGGAAGGTGGAGAGGTGATGTGTTTATGAATGGTATACTGTATATATCAGCATACCATGATGCTTTCATCTTACATGCCGAGAAGAGATATTTTTTAACACCAAGTGAATGTTAAGATTGTGTTACCTTATTTCATTATTTTAATGCATTTGAAGACACATTTAAGTCTAGCACTGCTGCTGTCAGCTGTGTCACAGAGCAGAACTGTAATATCTATATACTATGGAACCTAGAAGAATGTGGGAGATCAAAGCTATACCACTGGGCTTCATTAAACAGCCCAAGTTCTTCTGTAATTTTGGCTCCTTTTTATTTTTTTTTCTTTTTGGATTCTGCAGCAGCCATGAGTACAATGCAGAAAAATCACATTATCCAAAGAGTTTAATTACCAGAGGCTACATTACAAAGATGAAGCAGACTTGCCGATGAGTAAAAAAAAAAATGCTTAGAATAATAATGTCACTATAAAGTCAGAAAACTAAAGTCAAAGTTGATCTCAATTTCTGGAGCATACAGTATGTTTTGCTGGGGGTTCAAGAGTGCATTTGATGTGGACATTTTATCAAAGGGTTACTGTATAGTAATGTGGGTAGCCATTTTTACATCTCTACACAAATTTGACTAAATCCACTGCAATGAAATTACTTTTTTGAGTACTACAGTATAGCTTCATTCTCAATATAACTAAAACTCATGACTTATCTGGACTTTTGAGCTATCATTGCTGCTGTACATATTCTTTTGCATTAATATCAGTTCAACATTTATGATATAAATATTAGCACATACCCCAAGAAAATCTATTGCTAAATGTAAGCCTAGAATTTATTTTAAATGCACAATGCCATTTACATTACTATTAAAATAAATTGTTATTTTTACTGATTTGTTGGATGCTTTTCATGTTGATCCATCAGAATCTTAGTCACTGAATCACCATAGTGTTCAGAGAAATTTAATCTTGTTGTCAGTTTCTTTGGTCTGCATTATTATTAGCAAAATATGATTTAATTTGTTGACAAATAAACACAACTTTATCCTCAAAAAATACTCTCTCACTGCCTAGTAAGATACCATTAAAGCTACGATTTTAAACTGATATGTGGCCTCATCAGATTCAAGAAGTTCTTTCATAAGTCTGAATTAGTGTTCCAGGCCAGAGATCGCAAATGCAGTCTTCCTTTCCCTCATTCTTTTTAAATTTGAGGAGCAACAGTGTATGTCAGACAAAACTGAAGATTACTGATACACAATATAGCTATTTAAAATCCTGAATAAAATGAGTTCTGGCAATAGCTTGAAAATAACACTCTCGCACTTGAAAAATGATGAAAGAACAGTGATTTGTGCTCTGAAATGTCAATTACTACTCCTCAGTGCTGGTCAAGTGGCCTGGCAAGATCAACCCTACTACAATTATTGAACAGACCACCAAATTGCTAGGGTAAAAATTGTGTAAAAATATATAGAACTGCACAGTTCAGACTCAATTATCATGTAGCGAGTGTACAACTTTTCCATGAGAGAGTATTAAACAGAGAAACTGTGCAATGCTGAACTTGTCTAACCTTGATGTTGTGTGAGCTTGTTAAACCTTTGAACCTCTGCTTTCTTCCATGGTCCTCAAAATGCATGGAAGTCTTGTATAGGACAGCAGAGTCATGACCTCCATGTGGGAACAGCTTGTGAGTAGAAAAAGAAGGAAATTAAGAAGACTGTAGTCTTCTCACACAACTTTCAGTTTATTATAGACATAGAGATATTCTGTGTAAGGGGTCTCAAAATAATGAATTATTCTACTCAAGAAAAAAAAATCAGTGTTCTTTGTTTGAAAACTGATAATTATTTTGACATTGTAAGAATATTTTCCCTCATCCTGTTGTGCTCTATGGAATGCTAACAAAAAGCCTTTTCTTTCTGAGTAAAAAGAAGAAAGTTCATGTCACCAGTATAACCAAGCATTCTAGTTTCTGTTCTGAGCCTGTGTTTCGGGCAGATGTTATGTCCGGAAAGTGAGCATGCGATAAATATGCAAAGCTTTATTTATTTGAAGATTATGCTATTAATCTAAATATAATTCATGACTGAATGTAGATAACATCTCACCAAAATACAATGTGCTCAAACCTTTATGACTAGGGACCTATTTTCCAGATATTTTTCCAGATAGTTACAAGAAAAATCAATAATAAAACAAAACAACAACCGCAACAACAATATTCATCATCACCATCTTCATCACTGGAAATTTAACAATAACTTTGAATTTATTTTAATACAGTATGTTTTAATTTATGTAAATAAGAAACCCTTTTTACAGGAAAACACTGTTCTCAGGGTTCCAGTAAGTATAAGTATTAAATAGCACTAAAAAGTGACTGTGAAATATCTGTTATGTCACTTCAGATAATTCATTATTAAAAGTGACATCCTCCTTCACACACACTGGTTGAAATAAACAGTAACCAGTAAGTCAAGGAATAGATGAGTGAATAGTCTCAGTGGTAGGAAATACTGTATGTAATTGACAGGAGAAGTCAGACTTCCACTGCCTTCCTTACCCAGAACAGCTCCTAGACCACTGGAATATGGTGACCTACTCTATCTATTGACTTCTCTGTTACATCCATTACTTAATTAACATCTACTCCCCTGCAAAAGGTTTGTTCTCATTATTTACCTCTAACTCAATATGACATCCAAGAAGAAAGACATACTGTAACTTTTCTCATGGTTTACCACACAGGAAGCATTTCCAAGTGACTGTTTTAGAGCAGGTGATGCCAATGATAGAGGCTTTGGAGACGATCAATGAGACCATGGTTGAGACATCTCACTACTCCGGTTAAGCTGATGGAAAAGCTTAACTGCCTGTGTAGACATACTGGCTAAAAAAAAACAGATTTGTTTTTTTTTCTTAATCATTAACAAATTTCAGGAGAAGCTAAACAACCTTGAGGACAAATCACATCACTACAAAATTCAGCTGGTCAGCCTACCTAAGAGATTGGAAGTTGGTTATTCTTCTCATTGTCTGCAAACAGTGCTTCCTTGCTGGATCCCTGGTCCTCCTGCACTGCAAGTTCTCCAACTAGATCAAATATATCTTCTCTGGTATATGGATCAAGAAGCCAGTTCATGGAGTGCCAGACATCCCAGCCAACAAAAGTGGATGGTCACCCAAGTAGTTAATATGTCTCTTTAATAGACTTTGCAAATTATTCTCAGTTAAAGGCAACAAAAATTATTTTGCAGTAAGGACCTCACTTCACCTAGAAGGACCTGGACAGCAATGTTGAGGGTCTCACACAAGAAGGAAACTACTTACTACAGAAGCGAAGACCACACTGTCTTGATAACCTGATGCAGGCTCCAGAGGATTTCCTAGGCCCTACACTACATGCATGTATATCCAACATGCATGTATATCACTCCTGCTCCTGAGGAATAGAATTATGCCATTTGGCTGCTACAGAAGAAAAATTGTAATAAAGATTAAGCTTGGATATGTTGATATGCAGGGTACCTGTCACGCCCTCTGCAGCCAGAGGGCGCTCCTTCTCTGTCCTGTCCCTAGTTTCCGGTCTGCTGTCCTTCCTGTCCCTCTCTTTCCCTTGGGCTATATATTTCCGGGTCTTGCACTCTGTCCTGGCTCAGCATTGACGTTCGGATGTCCTGAGACCCGCCTAGCACCAGGGCGCCCCACGTCCGCTCCCTGAGGGCATAGGTTTCTTTACGGCATTCCTGAACTCTTTGCACTAATGAGCCCGGGCCTTTTTCCCGTCTCGCCGCTACGCATATGGGTCTTTTTCCGCTCTCCTACTCCCCACGGTTAGTCCCTTTGGACATCCGTGACAGTACCATTTTGATACCCACTGAACAGAATCTGTTAAGTTCCATTTTGTTCTCATCTTTCTCTTCCAATGTCATTTTGTGGCTAAGATTGGACATACATTGGGGGGAGTAGTATTGATATGATATTTTTCTTAAGCAAGGTGCCTGGAAATCTCAAGGACCTAAGAAAAGTTAGAGGTCTGTTTATAATTTAACTTATAAATAACTGTAAATAACACCACTGTTTTACCTGAATTGCAATCATTGTCTAAGACCCATGTACTTTACTGCTTTTCCTCAGTGGTATTTCACGGCTGTTTCTGATAAATTTGAAACCTAAGTGGACACATATAAACTTCAGACTTAGATGTTTAAACTGATTCTTCATGATCAATATTTAATATAACCTAACTGGCATAAAA
Organism: Lepisosteus platostomus; assembly: GCF_059453375.1. Taxonomy (NCBI): domain Eukaryota; kingdom Metazoa; phylum Chordata; class Actinopteri; order Semionotiformes; family Lepisosteidae; genus Lepisosteus; species Lepisosteus platostomus. Next base: position 18,018,709 of record NC_142611.1, read on the forward strand.
TGTTCACAATCCATGCTTCAACTGATACAAAAACTGCAATCAATTCTTTAGATGCCGAAAAGACAGTCTAAAGAAATGGGGTCTACTGTTGTGTTAAAACATGAGCTTAAGGACCGAACTAATTAGAACTTTGTAAGTAAGTCATTTGGCAAAGATGTTCTCGAGCACTAAGTGTTCTCCACAGCTAGTTGTCTCCAGAGCTATTCAGGGCTTCTGTCTTTCCCTGGTGATGTTTGACAATTCATTTGTACTCCTCACACATGTAATCCACAGATCTGACACTATAAGGACACTAATTAATCAGAATTTAAAATATGCAGCATTGCATCTCACTAATGCATCGCTGGTGACATTTCTGACATGTTATTCTGTGCTTCCATTCCCTCCCCTTCCTCTGAATTTGACTAAATTGCCATCAGTAATCAATAAAGCTGTGTGAAAAAGGAAGTGGCTTTGTCAAATGCTATCCAAATGCTATCCATTGTACCAAGGAGAAATCCTTTGGTTAGCTGTTATTGATGAAATAACTAGAAAGATTCCTCCTTAAAGATTACAAGATTCCCTTAAACAATATAGATTATGATTTTTCCTTCTTATTTCTTCTCATTATTGTATAGCAGCTGTTCTAAGAACTAAAGTTAGAACAAAATGGTATTCACATCCTCATGTTTTGTATCACACTATATCAGATTTTGTTTGTGGTCTGATGTGAGATTTTAAACTGTGGCTCAAAGGACATCTATTGTTCAACATTTCAGGATCTCCAATGAAATTAAAACCAGGTACATCGTTCAGTGTACATTCAATTAATGAATTCAACTAAGGTTCCCTGAAACACAGAGTTTCTGTTTGCCCCTTTGCATATATTTGCATATGTAACAGGCAGAACAATAGGACTGACCTCTATAACTATAAAACTTAACTGATTTCTTTAAAAAATATCCTAAACATTTTCTAATGGACATTAATGACACTGCAAAGCATTCTCTTTGCCCTGCGATAGTAACATATACTTTTTTTCACATGACATGGATTTGTTCAAAAGTGTCAGTAAGCTATTTTTTCAGAGCAAAAATCATCTAATTTTTTAAGTAGTTAAGTCCCTGAAACACAGAGTTTCTGTTGTCCCTTTGCATATATTTGCATATGTAACAGGCAGAACAATAGGACTGACCTCTATAACTATAAAACTTAACTGATTTCTTTAAAAAATATCCTAAACATTTTCTAATGGACATTAATGACACTGCAAAGCATTCTCTTTGCCCTGCGATAGTAACATATACTTTTTTTCACATGACATGGATTTGTTCAAAAGTGTCAGTATTCTGTAGGCAGGTATCTAGATTTGTCTGTGCTGTACAAATGGATCTGATTAGCTCTTAAGAGGATAGACTTTTTGTGCTGGCAACTTTCTCATTATCATTCCATCAGTGTGGCATTCTGTTATTCTTGATGTTGTATATGGGGAACTCTCCATTCCGTGGGTTAATGGATTTAAATAAGGGACTATCCAAGGTATGTGAGTGAGCATTAAGCATTGTTAAATCCGCCCCTAAATATAATTAATGTATCTGATGAGGATTCTTGGAGTTCTCTGTAGTGGGGAAGGTATATGGTTATAACAGCAATGAAAGGGTTTGAGAAAGGGAGGGGTTTGGATTACTCCCTCGTGGAGGTTTTTGGGATAGAAGATTTTGGAAGTTGGCATGGGAGAAAATGGTGTGGATTCTTTCTGTTACATTGTTATTTTGTGTACCTTCTTTTAACAAAATCACAAAAATATTTTGATCATTACATCCCTTATGATTAAGTTGAACATTTCAAATCATGTGCAAATAGGACACATTCCAGTGCTAAAGGTCCTAAAAAATCTAAATCTTTCAAAATCATAAAGTGAAACAAATATGTGTGATTTAAAAAAGCTGTAATCCATTTACTGTACCTGATGACATATAGTATTTTAGGAGTTATCAATTCTGTAACAGAAGAGCAGCATTTATAATGTACTGTAAGTAAGGCCATTTGGTATACTGTATGATTAAAATATGCAATCAAACTATTTTTGTAGAATATGACTAATAACTCTGCATCAAGTAATTTGACCATTACAATTTTAAAGCTGTTACTAGAAATTCTATGCAAAAAGTTAACTTGAGTCTTGACATTTCAGAATTTCAAATAGTTTTTAACTCTAGAATCCTTTTTCTTACAGTTGCATTTTTACTCACCACTTATTGAAGACAGTGATTTCTCTATTTGTCAGATTCGAGTTTGAAAATTCATTAGTTTTAACTAAAACAGGCTAGCTAAACCTTCAAATGCATGGAGTGGATATGACATAATTTGCTTTAGTGGGACGATAGGAAGAAAAAAACACTATGAGTTGAAAGCAGAGACTGAAAAAAGTATCAGAACTCTGAGTCAAGGTTTATTTAGTCGTTATAATAAACATTTTATTCATCCTGGCAAGCGACTGCATAAGTAGAAACTATGCTCCTGGGCAAAATGGCAATGTTGTCCAATTTATATAATTATTTCAAACAGTCTACAAAATCCTTCTGGTTACAATGTCTGAGTCCCTGATTAATAATGCATCAATAAAATTAGCTTACCAAATGAGAATAGGGTGCTGAGAATTTTTCTTTAAGTCACATTAAAATGTTTTTCTTCTTGTATGTGATTATTCTATATCACAATCATAGAGATCATTACAAACTAATTTGTGAATTCAGTCAGCCCAATTATCCAGGAAAAGCATTTCAAAACTAACGCTGACAAACAAATAATATTTTATTGCATTGTAATGGTGGCAGTGAAGAACAAAAGAAGTCGGGAATTTTCCTTTGTTTTTCAGAGGCTGTGCTTTCATCCAACCTTGCAGATTCTCTCAGTGCTGCAAAACAGTAAAATTATTCAAGAGTAATGCAGTTTTTGTATTTTACAAAAGGCGTTTTGGATCAAAACAGCTCAAAATATTTAATTTTCTGCCTTACATTTGTTAGAAAATACCAACACAAAAAGCGATTTTTTTTTCAAAGCTATTTTTTCAGAGCAAAAATCATCTAATTTTTTAAGTAGTTAAGTCAAAAACCTAATTGAGACAGAGTAGAGATATGCTTTGTATTTGTGTGATTTGTTGTCTTTACTCTCCAGGCTAAGTGAATGACATCTAGGCCGTCAAGACTGTCAGAACCCAAAAAGAATGAATAGGAATTCCATAATACAGATGTAGAAACCTTTAATAGGAAAGTTTATTGAGAATGTGCTTTAACTGGATTTACATCAGGTGAGTTATACGCTTGGTAAGCTTTATAAGACCAACACCTAAGGGATTTTATTGAGGTAATTGCAACCACAGAAGCAATGAAGCTAATTAGGACAGTAATATTGTAGGAGTTAGTGGTGAGTAACTATTGGTTCATTTTCATCAATAAAAGTAGGAGTTGGACTGGATGGCCATAGAGATAAGCCTAATTGATAATAGGAACAGGGAGGTTTGAAGGGATTGATATAATGTATTTTGCGCTCCAAATGAAACTCTGTAATAAGGACCAAAGCCTGAGTGGTGAAAAATGGATGTTATGCCATTGGTGAAAAATCAGAGGTCTTAATGGGACAGAAGAGAGTCATTATAAAAAAGTTATGCTTTTCCAAAGATTCAGGATCAGATATCACACACTAAGTTCTGCCTTCCAAAAGGCTAATATATTAATTAACATAGGTTAATACGGTGTTATAGAAATGGTACAAATACGTTCTAGAGCAGGGGTTCTCAATCATGGTCTTGAAGACCCACATACCTATCAGCTTTTGTTCCAGCCAAGTTGTCAGTTGTACAATTGAATCTGTAATTAACTTAACAGGATTAATTTGAACCGTGTGGCTGTTTTTAAATTTAAACCTACTGGAGGTAGCCTTTTAACTACTGCATTTCCTAATTAAAATCAAATCACAATCTCTTGAGTCAAACAGTGCTTGCAAATGTTACAATTAAGCAGTTTATTATTTCAATTAAGACTTCAATTAGGTGATTAAGCTAAGCAGGAATGAAAAACTATGGGTGTGTGGGCCTCCTTGTGCTGGATTGGGAACCCCTGGACTAGGACATAAATTAAATTGTGCCTTTAAAGGAAAATGTGAAGATGAAGAGGAAGAGCAGATTACCGAGGAGGGCAAAGAGCTTGTGTTTTGAATACAAGTGAATGTGAAGAAAATTGTGGTGAAATTTTACATGTGGCAAAGAAGTGCAGAAAGCTAGAACTGAGGATGGTACCCACAAATGTTTTATCTTTACTAAGCACAACTCCAGAACACCAAACAAACACCAGACCAAAGTCTAAAGAGTTTAAACGGGGCTGTAGGGAGAGTCAAGGAGAAGAAAGTCCTACAAGAAATGAAGGACAAAGTAGTAAATAAGAAGTAGTTAATAAAAGAATCCAGCAGAGCAGCACCTACTGTATATAGTGGTTATTTTGCCAGTGCATCCCAAGGTTAGTGTCTATAGACATGGATTTTTACCACTGTTTTGATCAGGTATATACAGTAATGTATAGAAGTATGGTTTCTATAGTATAGAATAAGGCCTTAGTCCATTGACACCAAGAGGAGGAAAGTTATGAAGAGATGGGTGATCAATGTTCAGGTGCTTTGTACCAGAATACAAGCTAGCTGCTAGCTGTAATGAGAGGGTTAATTCTGATGTGAGCAAAGGCTGAAATAGAAAAGATAAATCACAAAGCCCTTTTCCTTAAGCAAGAGAGAATCCACCATGCAATTGGGTTATGAACAATAAATGAAGGCTGTTACCGACCGATGAGGAGGAAGAGAGGGTAATAAGCCTCAAAGACTATCCAGGAATGTAGTGGACTTTTGAGGACAGATATAGATAAGAGTGAAGAAAAAATGACTATAAAAAAACTGGGCACTAATGCCACAAAAAATGAGAGTGCGTCCACTGTCTACCCACAGTAGCCATACACAATCACTAGAGATTTGGAGAATGTGACATTTTGTAGCCAATAGAATTTTAAAATAATGTTTTTACTAAGTTGACATCCTCCAGTGAAAATGAGTGCTCTCTGTTTTATTGTATTTGACTCTAAGTTTATTTTACTGGTAGAAATAACTCTAAAGACATATTTAAAAACAATTGGATTCATAAAGAACTCTAAAAAATGAGAATTTAGATTAGAACAGAGCCTACTAAAACTGGATTTTATTCACCAAATGAGTCAATCTTGCTTGACATTGTATTCACATTGGATTCACCAACTTTCATTAAATATATTTTGTGAGGATCTTAGTTATTGTTTCATAGCATGTGTTAGAAACAGCCTGAAAAAGCCCCCTTTTCTAATTTTACCTAAAAGAAGTTTTAAGAAATTTAATCAATTGGTTTTTCTGCTTGTTCTGGCATGAAAACATTTGCAACCCCCCCCCCCCAAAAAAACATTTTTGTATTTCAAAACCCGTTTGCCTTGTTTCAAAAATTTTTCAAGGAATATTTTCAAAAATACCAATTGTAAGGTATAGTGTTAGAAAGTGCCATAACTTTTGCTCCAAACTATAAACTTGAATCAAGCAAAAAATCTGGGCAAAATCCAAGAACCTTGGATGATTCCATGGCCTTCCTTGAGATAAACTAGAAATCAATGTGTGCAAGCCGTTAGAAGCTCCAAAATAGAGCTATTACAAACTGTCAAATCTCTAAACTCTTAAGCAATCCTAACACCTTTTGGAAGGCAGCTACATTTATGGATAGCAAATCATTACCTTTCATTTGTCTATTTCAATTATTTGGGAAAATATTGTTGTAATAAACCATTTGGTCAATTAATTCAAATGTTTCATTGATGTTGGTTATGTGTTTGATAGGCCAATACTGAACAGTTATGTTTATTCAATTCAGTCAGACATGGCAAGTCAAGTTCATTTAAACAAGCATCTAATGTCTCTTCAATTGTCTCCTTACAGCCAGATTCTTTTTAGCTGCCTGTTTCATTATAGATTGATTTTTTTACGTTCCAGAGTTCCTTCTGTTTTACAATACTGCTGATGAATCAGATGTAAGAACTTTGAATAAAACAGTAAAACTGGATATGAAGCTATTGAACCCTACTTTGTAAAAAACACAGCTCATTTAACATCTTAGCATCTGCTTCTAAGACTTACTAAGTAAGAAAATTTCTGGTAAGTCATATTGTGCAAGACATTAAAAGAAATTTAAGCAGGACACCAGGGTTAACACCCTCTATTCGTACGGACAAAACCACTGGATTTTTAATGACCAAACAGTCAGTATCCTGGGTATAAAGGATGGCAGCTCTTACAACAGTGATCCTCGTTCCATCCTACAAATTAAATATAGTCCTTTTACCAAATTTAATTTCCCGATAGGATCTGCTTGGGCACAGGTCATTCCAACAGCTACAGCTAATGTAATGTGTACATTACTGATGCTATTTACATGTTATTTTTTCTCTGCTAAACTGCTTTGGCTTCTATGCAGCAATTGTGTAGGCCTCTTAGTATTTATCCAGAACTGTTCTATTGCACAAAGTAACTTTTCAGAAGATACTTTGTCAAGCCTTCTCTGTGTTGTGCAATATTAATTTTTCATTTGACCTGCAATCCAATCTTTCCAAAAAATGCTTGGCTTAATAATAATAACTGAAATTAAAGACATTTTACAAAATCTTAACAAAAATACAATAACGTATTTGTAAACGTAAGACCAGTAACAGAGCCCAATGTTCATGATTTTCAGCGGAGTTACAAATTAATGAGATTAAAGAGGGCAAAAGAAAAGTTTCAAAACGTGTTGCAGTGAAACCAGGAGATCCAAGGACAAGAGAAATCCGGAGAAACAAGTGAAACACTTTATCTAAACCAGTAAAGCAGGCCATAAACACACGGATTTACAGAACAATACTACTATTTTTTTGCTTTGCCCTGTACAAACTACATTCGGGGTTGAGACCGAGTCCATAAATGAGAAACTGAATTAATCCCTGGGCTGAATTTAATAAGATCTGACAAGCTTAAGAAGCTCCTAATGACTGCAGGTTAAAGAGGAACCAAGCTAGGGGCAGAGGTGACATCACTCACATGCAAGCCATGTGTTGCACAGTCTCAAACATGATTTAAAGATGAACGGACATACAGTATTATGTCATAAATTTGGATTCTTTCTGTAATGATGCACAGCATTTCATGCACGGAAGAAAATCTGTTTTTTGGAAACAACAGAGATGGCCAATGAGCTAGCTCACTCACAGAAAAGGCAGCAAACAAGGTACATTGGAACAAAATACATTGTCAAAGCATTTTAACAAAAGCAATCGATTATTTTTGTGTTTCTTTAAATGAAGTTTTGTAGTTTGGAAATGTGATGTGTATTGCAAAGTCTTCCTGTTTTGAAGTTAGTGTGAGTTCTTTCTGATGAAGATTTAAACAGGACTGTGCTGTGGAAGCAGCATTAGTATGCTCTACCTAAGTGGTTTTCAAACACTTATCAAAACATGAGTTATTAAACATAAGACATACCAAGGACTCTGCCAGTGCCAATTATACTGACACATTGCACAAACATCCTCAACATCAGCAAAGATCAGGATGTATAATCTTTTTTTTAAATAGAAAGGGTAAATTTCTAGTATATCCTAAAGGTTGGAAGAGATCATATGAATTTATAGACAGGGCAGAAGTTTCTATGCCATCCCAAAACAAACAGTAGCAGTCATGAGAAAAGTCAGACACGACCTGTCCTAGGGGATTAGTTGGTAGATGTCTTGAATGCATCAATGTTTTCATCTAGTCTACTAGGAACCAGAAAATGTCTGGACCTGAAAAAATGGAGAATGCATAATTTCACGGACCTCAATGATCATGTGGAATTTGCTGAACTACAATTTCAGTAACTATTTGTTGGCATGATGCATTGTATGAAAAATAATGACACTGACTACAGGACCTACTGTATATAGAACCCTACACTTCTACACACCTCTAAATTCCTTGTTGGCTTTTTAAACACTACTTCAGCAAAACAAAAGACACATTTAGATCTCAGTTTGTGCCAGTTCCTGGGGAAACAACCAAGAGTTGCCGAGTTTGGATGCTCTGATTGATTTAAATGAGAAAGAAAGCACAGAGGTTCAACAGGTGTCTAAATGGGGTTCAGCACCATTAGGGTAATTGGTGTCCCATCTGTTGAAGCAGGAGAAAGGAAAGAGAATTAAATTGTGCTTCCAGGCATCTCTTGTTTCACTCTTCCAGGCAGTGATGGCACTGTCTTTTGATAGTCCAGCCAAGCCAAAGACAATACAGAACTTCTTCTTTTTTCCTTTGCAAGCATTGCTAGTCATCTCCACTCATTGGTAAGTATTTTTTCTTGCAAACAAATTTTTGGGTGGAGCTAGAAATATTTTTTGGTCTTAAGTGGACTACTTTAGTATCTTTCAGCATAATAATAATAATAATAATCATAATAATAATAATAATAATAATAATAATAATAATAATAATCAGCAAACCTTTAGATGACAACAAGACTGATCAACAAGGAGCCTTTTATCAAGCTTACAAGTTAATACCATGTATTGCCACCATTGGAAGCAATACAATTTCTACATCTGCAACACGTGCTTTTCAAGTTGCATAATATATCTTGTTAGATTTAGTTTTTCATTCAGTTTATAGGCCAAGCATGCAGCTGTATACTTTTCTCTGAGCTCTAGATGTCACATGTCATCAGTTCATGTTCTTGAGTCTGGTAAGTAGAGCATGTCCCATCTGTTGAAGATGTTGCATTGCAAGAAATGTTGCATTGCAAGAAAACCATTGTTACAGGAGTTATATGAATTATGTGCATTATCCTGCATGAAAACTGTCACATCAGAGCATGACAGGAAGTGGGCTTAGATTGATTGAGTGGAATTTTTCATTGCTAACCTTTCTTGGGAGATAATGCAATAAATGTGGTGCTTTGCACATACGGTACATGTGATTTTGCTTATTTTGTAGACTGATTTTTAAAAATAAATATGTGAAGTACATATTATAACCTATGCACATTTTTAGTGAACCATTGATTTCTTAGGGAAGACAGGCCTTACTTGCTTAATCTGATGAGTCACCTCTATAGAGACATCACATTCTCTTGCTGTGCTTTTTTCGTTCTAAACTGAGATGACTCAGATCAACAGGAGGCTTTCATTGATCTGTATCCTCAGGCCTGTCTACATATTTGGAAATTAAAATTATTCTTTCCTTTCTTTTGTACAGAACCAATTAGCACACTGTCTGTAGCTCCAAATCATGAATTTATTCTATCAGCTTTTCTTGGAATGGTTAAATTTAATATTTAGTACTGGCTTTAATAAAATAAAATGATAGCATAAAAATATCCAGTAATGGTACTTACTTTTTAGCATTTAAGTGTTTCAAAATCTCCATCATACAGAGTAATACAGTTTTGTTCATCAAGCACTACTTGTGTTTAGCCTAGAACACTTGTTTTTCTCAAAAATTCTTTGGTAACTTTAAACACAACTATAGCATATTCAGGAAGTGCTTTACTGTTTAGGAAAATGTATTGCCTTAAGTCTTTTCTCATCTAGCTCTAAGCACGCTTAAATTTTGACCCATTCTTCAGGTGGGATTATAGAGCCAAATGAAACAATAGCATATACAGTACATTCTCTTCTTGTCGTATCAGCTCGTCTGATATCCTTTTTTGAAGTTTAGTTAAATATTACATCTATTTTCTCTGAAATATACTGACTTTGTGCCTGTATCAAGCAGAACAGTACTTGGCAGTAGGGTTACCTGTTTTCCAAATCCAAATGCTGAGAAAAATCTGGATGCTAATTAAATGTTTGTTTGGTGTATTTTTTTAGAGTTCCCACTTTTTAACTGTGGTGGGAGGGGGGTTGTCACTCCTCACAAATTGTGTCTCCCTTCTAGGTGGAGTTAGGAGCTGTTACCCTTGCAAATACATTTTCTCTATATTATTCTTTCTAGCAGTATAAACAGCATGAAAGAATACGTCCTTAAAAGATGCAAGTGCTTAATTTGTACTATTTTATTGCAAATCATATACCATTACTTATTATCTTGTCAGGTACATTATAATAGAGAAAGGTCCAATTCACAAACAAAGCAAACCACACTGCCTGTTTTCAGCGAGGGCCTGGCTCTATCAGTCACCAAAATCTGATAAACCTTTGTATCCTACTTCTTGATAAGGGCACAACCTAGCCATAAACCAGCATGATCACATAGGAGAGATACTGTAAATTAACAGGTCAGAAGCAGCCCAACTCTCGCTATAATACTTAATGATTAATTACTGATGGATATGTCTTAAAACTCATAAATACACCAGCATTGAAAATAATTGATTTGCCTTGCCTTTGATAACTAAAAGTGTTTAAATATTGTAAATATGTAAATATTTAAAGAACGTAGAGCAGGAACAGTATGGTTTTAAAGCAAGTGCTATTTACAGGTTTAATATAACTATTTGTATATTCACATATGATGTAACAAACTGCATGTTAATTCCAACATGCAGTATCTGTATACTGTATATTGTATTAAATTGTAAAGAAATTGTTTAAATATCAACGAGGAATACAAATCCAAAAGCTTTAATTCCAAAAGGAATCACTTTGTGACAGATTGAAGTAGGACACCTTACATCACTAATTAAGTAGCTGGTATACTTTCATGTGAATTAAATAGAAACCTGTTGCAAACTAAAATACCGTAACTAAGTACAGAACATGTCACCACATCAGTTATTTAACCAAGCAAGCACAGTAAATTAGATTCAATTAAATAAAACATACTATTAGATATTAAAATATTAAAGATGTCTTTCTGGCAATGCATATGACTTATAATTCCAAGATGCAATTATAAAATGTAGTATTTTCAGGCTTGGTATCAAAGTCTGAATCTGATGCCACATACCCAGTCTGCTGCCCACTACTCAGCACCAACTGGGCACTCATCACACAGGGAGCATATTGGTGATTAATTCTAAGAGAACTGGTGAATCGCATCTACTGTGTTGGATGGGTCCTGGGCTTTAAGAGCTCATAGCTTGCAACAACATTTTTCCTAATAAACAATTTTGAAATCTTTTTTCTTCAGATTCTTCAAATCTTTTTTAATTGAAGAACAGGCTAATAATTTATTTTAAAGAGCATTTCTTTGATTTCTTCTTTATTATTCTTAAAATCGGGGCTGATCCTGTGCATAGGAGAACTACTGTAGGTGACTGCCTAGGTCCCTCCAGACACCAGGTGTACCAATGTGCAACACAGTACCTGGATGGGAGACCTCCTGGGAAAAACTAAGGTTGCTGCTGGAAGAGGTGTGCACCCTGCAGTCCATGTGGGTCCTAATGCCCCAGTATAGTGACGGTGACACTAAACAGTAAACAGGTGCTGTCCTTCGAATGAGACGTAAAACCGAGGTCCTGACTCTCTGTGGTCTTTAAAAATCAAAGGGCATTTCTCGAAAAGAGTATGGGTGTAACCCCGGCGTCCTGGCCAAATTTCCCATTGGCCCTTATCAATCATGGCCTCCTAATAATCCCCATCTATGAATTGGCTTCATTACTCTGCTCTCCTCCCCACTGATAGCTGATGTGTGGTGAGCTTTCTGGCACACCCAGCCTCTGTGGTTTGGAGGGGCCTCTGTCCAAAGGTCTTGTCTAGGGCCCTCAAAAAGCTAGGGCCTGGCCCTTCTAAACATAGCCCTTTTTATTTTCTGGTTCATTGTGGTCTTGTCCCAGGCCTCGGTCATTCCTCTCATTGCTGTAATATCTGAGCTGGAATCTCCTATCTGACAGCCATAAATTTTAATGTATATTTCTCAGTGTTAAGAAAATCACCACATCTTATCACAGTTGCTACTAATACTCCAGTTAAGTGAGCCAGTTAGCAGCTGGAATTTGGCGTCAACATTAGCATTAGCTAACTAATGCACCTGATTCCTTTCTGATTTCTTCATTTAGAACTGTAGTGTTTAATGACTTAACGGGAGCCTTTTCAAACTTGTCAGTATTTTTAAGTACAGGAGATCCTCAAGGGCCTGCTGCTGTAAATCTGTCTTTCAACTTAAATGCATAGAGGCTACCAGAATTGGCTTCTTAAACTTTGGAGATTGTCCTTGCTGTGCTGGTTGCCTCATTATTGGACATCAGTTCATTTCTTAGTTCTTTTAAGGCAAATAAAATCGGCAATCCTTAATCCTCAATATGAAATAATTAACTGATTTTCAATCATATTTCAGTGTATTTATAAATCTTTTCATTACAGACTTTTACCCCACTCTTTTCAATTGATGGCCATTCTAACAGTGGTGCTGTTTGGCAGAGGTCATTTTCATTCAGTTTAAAGAGACATTTTCCATGTCCCTGACAATTTGCTTAAAGCCCCCAATTGTATACATGAGCTTGATCATTTTGCAGTTTAACACAGTATTCTTCTGCTGCAGTTTTCACAAGCTAAAACACACTTTGTGTTGTTTCATTCAAGTTCTCCACCACCGCAGCATACAACTGAGGATCCCAGATGAGTCCCTAAATTTATTACTCATCCTATCTTTGTGTGTGTAGGGTTTCCTCTAGTTAATAACTGAAGAACAGCAACACAAATGGAGACATTTTTACATTTATTTCTCTAACTCATTTATTTGAACTAAGAATGCACACCTGTATACAGTCTCTGATTTCCACCTAGTGGTCAAGTTGAGTAACTGGTGGCAATCAATATAGTAATTAATCTACCCTATGCCTGCAATGCATACTGAGTTTTACAAAAATAAAGTATGGATTTTAGATATTGATTGATTTTGATTGACTGGTCATTTGTGGTTGAATGCAACACACTTGATTAACTATGTTGCATAAGAACTAAATCACCTTATTAGGGAATGGGTTGGCAATTGGGCACAGGGAATGAAATGATTTAACCTGCGTTAAGTTCTAACCTGATGAGAATCAAGACATAAAGCAATAATTTTACCCTGATTTCCAGAATGGTCAAGAGAACATTCTTTTTTGCCATTGGTATATTGTAGACTGGATAAAATCAGCATATCTGATCGATCCAACATCTGAGGCGTATCCATATCTATCCATTTCTGTTCTGGCAAAGTTTTATAAGTATTAAAGCAAACACAATCAACACTGATACACTACGATACAGGAGACCTCAGGTCACGAGACATTGCCAAGATTGATTGTCTCCCTTTTGAATCTGGCCAGGAATATCTAGTTCCTCCCATTCTCCACTTGAATAACTGAATCTCAGATAGCAGAGTGCTCCATGGATCAAGTCCTGGGAACTTATTTAGTGCCCTTCCTATGGGCTCATCTCAACATGACTCTGCTCATATAGCTGCAACATTCTTTGCAAGAGGAGAACGTGACTCTTAAGCCACGGATGCCCTATTCATTAGACTTGAATCTCAGGAAAGCCTTTGTTGCATCGTTAATTGGAGGCTGGAACGAGTTACCTGGGTTGTTTATGTCAACAGTACAGCCAAGTATTTTTACTGCTGAAAATAAGTTTTGTAAATAATATCCTGATGAACATCAGCAAGTGCAGTGCAGGCATGTAGAACAATTTGCTAATCTCTGTATACAACAGACCAGTCAGACCAGGGGATAATGTGGTCTAGGCAGAAGTATCTACTTACTACAGAATGCTTGCAGTGTTAGAAACGTGTCTGCACTGCACTACTTCAGGTCAAGATATACCAATCCAAGATAAACCATATCCAAATACAGTATGTTAAGATTTCTAAATGTGCATGTTAATTGAACATGCAACACACTTAAAAAGATGCTTTAGATTGAGGAGCTGAATTGTTTTACTCATTCTGGATATACAGTACAGTATATTGCATTTACAATCATATATCATTAATTTTTGCTCTTTATCATTGGATGTGGGACTTTTAAAACATGAAAGATGCCTTAATTCATGCTTTATACATGAAAACATTATTATTGTAAAATTGTACAAGGACATTAGATTATATTATTTTAAGTTATGGTAATATGTAAATGTAAAGTACTATGGCACTCTATTTTTCCAGCTGTCAGCACTGTTATGTTGAAAAGTAACATTTTCTAACCCTTTTTTCTTACCAATTAATCTTATAGTACTGAAGACTGGCTAATAAATGTAAAGTATCATTTTTTACTTTCACAGCTCTGTAAATGATTGGAACAAAACTGTGGGAGACAAATGTATTTCAACCAACCTGTTACAAGAAACAAAGTACTGTTCACATGGAATTTACCAAACAGAAGCAAGAAGAAGACTTAAGAAGAAGAAAAAAAACTACTCTTCACACTTCACACACATGCAATAACTATAATATAAGTATGTTACTTGAGTTATCTGTAAAAACATCAGCAATGACAATTATACAATATTGTCTTCTCCTGCAAATATCCAGTTTTCAATTCTGGTATTGAGTAATTTGTCTTTAGGACATCTTTTGGAATTTTCTATGCATTTACAGAGCAGTAAAATATTCCATGAGTACATTCTTTACTCTCTCTGATTGCCCTGTCAGCATGTCAGCTCCCTTCTTCTCCAGGGATACTAGTTATTTGAGCTGAGAGAGTAGATACATTATAACACATACATCACGTTTTGCCCTGTTGTCTTACAATTTCACAGCTTCCACTTAAGTTAACCTATAAGTAAAGTTCTTATGAGCAACAGTGCTTTAAAAGTAGTTAAGACCAGACCTGAAACAGGCTCCAATAGTGTCCTGACCTATAACCAGGAATAGATGGGGGAAAAATCATGGGTAAGAATGTCACAAAAAGAATGTCACAAAGATTAAAATAAATAATGGTGATTTTTAAAATCCTTTTGTGATTATGTAATTTTCTCAGTGTTTGGCTAAGGTTCCCCTGCCACCCTGTATTGGATAAATCTGTTAGAAAATGGATGAATGAATGGATGGATAGATGGATGAATGGAAGGAATTTGCTACGTGCATATTCTATTATTAATATAATATTAAAATATGCAACATACGTGGAGCTTAACTGAAAGCTCGCGGAATTAAGGCTAAACTACATTTGTCAAATCAACTCATATTGTATATGGTCAACAGGAACTACCATCCTGTTTTGCTGTGATGGGATGTGATTCTTATATTTGTAATGATCACATTAATGAAGCAGAACACAACGTGCTCTGGTGTTCACAATGGTGATGTTATGACTTAAGTGTCTTCACATACATACCATGCATCTTGATAAGTGCAGTTCCACCCTGGCTGGTTGCTCACAGCTGCTCACAGGCACCTACAGCATCATAGAGTTATAGAGCATGATTCCCCAGTTGGCAGATAATTTAATTACACCATAAGGGCAAAAAGTCTCCTCTGTGGGAGAATTCAACACTATCCAGGCTTCAAGTGGCTAACATCATCTCCTGTAATACTGTAGGCTCTATGCAAAATAAGTCTCTGTAAAACAACATCATACATTTTTGGATATTACCAAAAGGGTTGATTCACATGAATCCTAGTTCCGTTTCATATTTGGTGGTAGAGCAATGAACGATAAAGGAAGAGCAATGCATTGTGTTACAGTACAGTATAAGAAAAATATTAAACACTATGTTCTAGTGAAAGGAACAACATTGATGTGATTTGTGTGAACTATTTCTCGCTGTATATATTATGTTGTGTACATGCTTGTCAGAGTTTAATTTGTAAATTGTCCAAGCTCATTGTGAACTAGAAAGAGTGGATGTATAAGGGACTACTGGTTATACGAGTACTTAACATTGATATATATACATACAGTATACAGTAGTACAGTATATATACATATCATGACATCAACACAGTTTCAACTCATTTTCAAGCCACCACTGTCAATACCATGAACAAGATATCTTAAAAAACATGATTTATGAGTCTTTTCAATTGTCATAATTATATGATATTAGGCCAATCTATATTTGAAGCGTTATCAACTCCGTTGGACCTGCTGTCACCTCTGTAGGATTTCATAATCTGACTGTAAGATCTCCCAATAGCCTATACTGTACAGTAACAATTTCAGTGCAGTGAATATGTTGCAAACGTGTCAACATCCCTTTGAAACTGCAGTGCTTTGCAAAAGCATTCACCTCCACCCAAAAAGATTACATTTGGAAATAATGTATATATGCATATTTGTTTCAAAAGAAAAACTTTTTTTTCAAGGCTGCAAACTGGACATTGTTATATGTGCTGGAAAGTAAATAACTACAAAACTTGCAATGAGGATAAAGTGAAATTAACCAGTTGCATAGTTATTGTGGAGCCGCATGGGGCGCCCCGCAGCAGGGACATAGGTTCTAGGTGGGACCTTGACCACAGACACACTCCGAGATCAGTCTAATCTCTACAAAAATGAACTTTATTTACATTTGTGCATATAATAACCAGCATGGAATAAAGTGACTAAAAAGAAAGGTACTGTATGTTCCATTTTGAGCTCCTTGCTTACAGTACATCTATTGGTCCCTAACCATTGGTGTCGGATAGCTTAACTATTACTGGCACAAACGTTAACATACCAGTGTACTTCTCATAATGGTGGTGGTTACTCATGATTAGCTTTCATGTCAGGTTTTGGCTGTCTCAGCAGCACCTTGCACCTCCCAAGATGTCGTCTCACACCGTACCACAAGCTCTGTCTGTACAGCAGGTCCCTAATGCCATGTTCACAGCATCATATGTAGCTTTCACGGGGTTCACAGATGCAGTCATCTCAAAGTAGCATCTTTCTGAAAGGTGTGGTAACACATAGTCTCCTTTCTAGCCTGATGGCTTGCTTAATAGCCTTACCAGTTTGTTACTTCAGCATTAAGACCAAAGACACCAGCTTGTGCTGTAGTATAGCAGCATGGGCGGTTACACTGCAGCTTATTTTATAGTCAGGAGGCAAAGTTGCTAAGCCTTGAAGTTCAGCAGTTTGTGCTGTCCTGATGACCTCCTTGTTGGTTCTGCCTGCCTGTCCACAGCATAGGCTAGGGTGCCTGCTTTGCCTTTGTAATTTTGCCTCTTTCCTGGTTCAGAGAGAATGTACAGCTGACATCTACTTCAGTGATTGTTGGTGTCCAGACACCTGTGAGCTGCGTGTCCCAATCTTTTATAATGGAAAAGCTCCAAAAACGATTTTTAATGTACTGGGAAAGCACCACCCTTTCAAGACTTGGCCCCTTGCAGCATCACAGTATTCATTCTCCTAAATCACAATTTGGTGGAAGCACCTTTGCCACAATTACTATTTGTACAGTAGAATGGTGCAATATTGTCTGTTCATCATGGCACAATTTCTTTGGTTCTGTCAAGTCTTACAGTAGTTTAACAATATCGATACAAACTTTTCAAGGGTGGTATCATACTTCTTTTATTTTGTGCTTCTTTCCTTTCCTTAACCTATTTTCAGTGGGTTATTAATCTGTTTGAACAAGATTAATAAAACTCTTGTATTATTAATTCCTTTTTATGAAACTGTGCTATATTTGAAAGATTTATTGTCCTGGGTCAGGATATATTTGCTAATGGCTGAAATCCCCTTTTCTTTCCTGTAGGACATTTGTTTGGAGATTTTGTTTTTATTTTTCTACTTAGACAGTAGGTTAAATTTAGGCAAATACATTTTGGATATTCTAATTTCAAACATGGAAAATGAATGTTGATGTTTATTTGTGTATTATTATTTATTAAAGATGAGTGGGAAGACATTATATCAAGATGTTTAAAGTTTTTGTTTTTAAATTTATTTCAGAATCAGCAGTTATTTTAAAAACTATAATCTCTAATCAATATTCTGAGATTAAGTTTGGCATCCCTAATATTTTTACATGTAATGTGGAATTTGATTTATGAATCAGTTATGCTAATTAGTTAATTAATCAGTTAGTTAATATCAAAACTAGCCCAGAATGGATGGACACAGATAAACATAGATAACATCAATTCTCTGCTGAGAACATAAATTAACTGTTAGTATTCAAGTCCCATATCATTTGAAAATTAGAACCTCCTATTGTACTGTACATCACAATGTTTCACAATGGCATAACAGAGCACTTGTTTGGAATTTAGACTCAAGATTAAAAAAGATCACAGGGGAAATCCAATCCAATCCAGTTTAATCCCTTCTAATGGTATTATTTGGATTTTAACTCATGACAACAAAATCAAAGCATACATACTTTGAAAATCAAAACTCATACACCTAGGAAAGCACTGTATAAATGGTTCATACTTAAGACAAATGGTTCATACTCAAGACAAAACAAAGTTTTAATATCAGCATTTGGATTGGAAAAGAATCGTCGTCAGTGTAAAGTCACCTGTTTTAGTACCATTGAAGTAATAACACAAAATAATCTACATATTTGATTGCTTAAATACACTATCACAGACATCCCCACTGTAAACCTTAGCCAATGAGAGTTCAGTGTTTTTAATTTAAATATATTTGTAATGTTAATGTGTCCTGTGAATTTTTTTTTCTATTTTAAATGGTGACCTTTAGTTGTGTTAAACAGGACATTTTAACAGCACATTAGTGTGTGATTCATGTTTATTCCATATTGAATGGATTCAGATTTGAGACCTATAGTCTCATTTATAGTCAAGGCTCAGTTTCTCACATATACTATATACAGTGAAACAGGTAGATAAGATCACATAAATAATATAATATTTGGGTGGTGTAACTCTTCTTTCTCTAGTATCCCATAAAAAACTGGCAACATATTGTTAAAAATGTGCTTGTCCTTATTTTGAATGGTATGGAAACCACATTTCTTTCTGGACACATATTTTAGCAAATATAATTACAATCAGGGGTATTATACAGAAATCTACCATTCCAGATGCAAAGAGTAAACTACAGTTTACATACAACAATTCAGTGAAAATACTGAAGCATTGAAGGAAAGTGCAAAGCTCACTGTTTTGATATTCCAAAAGAAAAGGAACAACAGAATTTTTGAATTACTCCTTTCCTTCCCTCTGTTACTTTTTATCTTTGTAAACTTACTTCACATGAACCTAAAAGAATCTCAGCTCTTGTATGCAATTTAATTAGAAATTTTGACTTGCACATAAGTAAACAATTTAACCAAAAAACTATATATCAACCTACACAACTGTTGTTCAATAAATAGTGGGCTTAATAAATAAAATGCATTTTTTTCATATTAAGACCTTGAAAACAATCTCAGTTATGTATGTAAACATTTTATGTACTATGGTGGTATTGCATAGTTCAGCTTTGAACATAGTTTCCATTGTTGTTGTTTATTGTCATATCATTCAGAATTTTCTCCAGGATGCAGGATTTTGTAAAATTGTCAAAGAATCCGAAAACTAAAGAAGAAACTGAAATGGGAATAAGATCATTTAAAGTGTTGAAATGGGTAGTTGTAAGTCTTTTTCATACTCCTCAATTTCAGCAGGTAGCATATTTAATATTTTCCTTTTTCGGTGTTTCAGCAACTGTGACATTCCGCATGAAATATATTTCACTTTAGAACTTAAAGTATTTTCTTCCTTTTCTTTTATTTGATTAAGAGAATGCTATAATACACATCAGTGTAAAAAACTGATAACTAATGAAATTTTGCTGTCTTAGTTTAGTGTTTTCCACAGCTTTCGATAAGTGTGATTTGATTTCATATTTGCATAAAATTAAATAATACATATAGAAGTAATACAGAGTCTTGATACTTCTGTACACTGACATAAGTTCATAAAAGAACTGTTTGACCTGTTACAATTAAAAATAGACATCATTACACATGACCATCTACTGGGATACTGTACGTAAAGATTTAAAAACTTGTTGTTTTCTTTGCCTAAAAGGAATAAGCCTACATGCATTGTTTTTTGTTAAAATTTGAACTTTTGTCCAAATAATCACTTAATTGAATCGGTCACCATGTATACCCAGGACCTGTTGCTTTCAGTGAGAGCATCCAGACTTGCCTGAGACTTGCCTGCATTTATGTCTTGTCTACTGAAACATACAGTATGACTGAAACAGACTTTCATAGATTACAGCATGTATATTACCTTCCAAAAATAATGGAGCAATGAAGTCTAACCTCTGATTTTTTGTATTGTATTGTATTGTAACATTTGGCCAACTACCCAGTATTTGGGTAATTGAGCACTTACTGTATAAAAGAGTTGTGAACTTCCTATCTACATATCGTACTTTAACTTCAGTGTTTGGAGTCGGAGTGGAAAAACCTTTGATTGCAGGCTCTGAGTGAATTTAAAAGTAGCAGCAATGTTCTGCAGCTGTATTTACAAAGTGATTTTTTCTAAATTTGTTTATTGCTTTTATATATTTATTTATTTATTAGTTATTGTGTTGGTAATTTAAACTATATGGAGTGGAAGTAATATAGGTCTTTTGGGGGGGCAGGTGGAAAAGTTTAGGCTTTTTTGGCGGGTGGGTTTTTTTCCCTCATAGTTTCAATTGCTCTTTAAAAGAAAATAACAGTTACAGTGGGTCTTAGAGGCACAACTGTGTACAATGAGTACACCAGTGAGTAAACTGGAGAGGAGAAAAGAAAGCTGCCTAATCTTTTCACTTCTTTTCAACTTGGAGTCTGAAGATGAGGAAGAGGATTCTTTTGAGGAATAACCTGAGAATACAGAAGTTGAGGGGTTAGCCAACAACGGAATGAATGGATTGGACAATTGGTGACCAACCCTGGAGCTAGTGTGGGAAAGTGTCACTCCCCTAGCTGCAGATGATACTTCTGTGGAGGAAGAAGTCACAGAGCAGAAAAAGGAATTGAAGTACATAATTGAAACCTGACCTACAGTAGCTGGACATGAGAAAAATCAAGCCTCAAGAACTGAGTGTTAGAAGAACATAAGAAAGGTTATCAGCTAGACTCATCCATTTGGTGGTTAAGTATTTAATTGATCCAAGGCTCTCTTTCAGCCATTCCCTGAAGGAAGCTAAAGTATTTGCTTTGACCACATGTTTGGGTAGCTTTTTGATAATCCCACAAACTTCTGAGTAAAGATCTGCCTACTACTCTCGATATTAAATGCATTTCCACATAAGTTTCCACTTACGTCATCTGGCTCATGTTTCATTGTTCTTTTGTGTATTTTTGTGTCCTCTGGTGTGATCTGATAATTTCACCTAAAAAGTTTCAGTCTGTCAGTGTAGGCCTTTCCTTCAATACATCTGGTTTCTCTTATCTCAACTGATTCAAGTATCTTTATTGTAATGTGGTGACCAAAATTTTATATTCTAAATATTCTAAATGAGGCCTAAATAGTGTATTTTACCATTTCAATGTGACATCCCTTGATTTCAGTTCTATACCTTTCACTATATACCCTAAGATCCTGTTTGCCTTTACATTATTTGTTGAGCTGATCTGCAAGTATCCTGCAGCTTCTTTCAAGGCATCACCACCTACATCCTTATATTAGGTGCGGAGGGTTGTTATAATCTCATTATGTTCAGATGAATGTTTATTCATGTCAAAGGCATGAAAACCTTTGATTGTGGACAGACTATAAAAAGAGATAATTTAAAGGATGCATGTCAAATTAGTTTTGGAAAACATCTTATACAGTTGAACATTTCTAGATCTGCACCCACGTTCTTCAAATTTGAAAGTGTACAGTACAAGTACGAATAAAATGTGTCTTTTTTATTTAGTTAACTGCCTTGGATATAAAATCTTTAAAATCTAGTTAAAAATAAAGTGGGGCAGGCAGGGACCCTGGCTATCAACTCCATTGTAGCTTGTAAAGTAATTATAGAAATACTATTTTAATGAATACAGTGCTTTTCTGTAGGGATCTTTTAGTAAAAATGCTATTAAGGCTTTATTAAAAGTAGAATAAAATGTTTATTTGCAAGCTAAAATTTATATTGAATTGATTATTTTTAAAAAGCAATATATTAGAATATATGTCTTTGAAAGACAATCGTTTTATTTATTTTTTTTGCTTTTAACAAAATATGCTGTTCTTCTTTCTTTTTGTAAGTAATATTTTCTTGTTTGACTACTGCTATGTGCAGTATCTGTGGAGATGATGCAGAAAATGGGTATTATAATGCTGCCCCAGGGATGTAAAAGTAAAAAAATGCAGTTGTACGCAAAAACAAAACCACTATGTATGCATTTTAATTAAAATGGCGCATTAAACTTCCTAAGGACTTTGTCTGGGCCTATTATGCTGCTGGAATACTTGAAACTGAACAGTCAAGAAGAACTTAAACAATTTTCATCTTTTACATGTGGCCAGCGCAGTTAAACATCACCAAAGGGAACAGATTATTTCTAGCTGAGATAATGATAGTTTAGAGAGGATATTTATGACAGTTCCTTTTAGCAATCCCTTTGCTTACATGTATCACACTAGCAAGAAGCACAGTTCAGTGCCTATCCTCCCAATTTCTGTGCCTACTAATTAAGTACAATGCAGTTTTATCCAAGAAGAACCAGAGTGATTATTTTCTATTTTATATTTTTTTCTATACATTTTCATATACTTTTTAATTACTTCTGCAGACTACACATCTATGGTGTAACAGGAGCCGGTCCAGGCTCCCGCGAAGTGTAGTTCAGGACCTTATGCAGACGGTATAATCCGGAAGTAAGTGGAGAAGGTCATCGGGGGAGGAGACAAACAGGAT
Source organism: Lepisosteus platostomus (assembly GCF_059453375.1). Classification (NCBI taxonomy): domain Eukaryota; kingdom Metazoa; phylum Chordata; class Actinopteri; order Semionotiformes; family Lepisosteidae; genus Lepisosteus; species Lepisosteus platostomus. The sequence goes on from NC_142611.1 coordinate 18,041,450, forward strand.
CAGGAGGGGTTGACAGACAGGGAGCTGTGACTATGGTGAACTGCTGCTTGTGGGATGTGGTGATGGCAAACAAGTTGAGGCAGTTCAAAATTATGTTGAATTTATTGCATTAAGTTGTTTGAAAGATCTATTGAAAATCTTGAGATGATCTGTCATAAAAAACATTGTTTAAATTAAAGATTATAAAGGTAAAAATGATTAAGACTTACAGTATATATATGTATGTATTAGTTCATTAACATGTAATATGTTTATTCAGTGCTGAAAAGTGAAGAGAGAAAACACAAGGTTTCTTCAGGTGTGAGAAAGACACCAAAGATTAAATAGCACAGAACAAAAGCTGGGAGAGGGGAGGTGGCAGAAGGGGCAGAGAGGCCTCTCAGGAGGTGCAAAGTGGACAGGGGGTGAAGAATGGTGTGAAGTCAAAACCTGCAGGTGAATAGAGAAGATTACACGATAACAAGTCTGTCATTGAGAAGAAGGGGGATGGTGTGAACTTAGTTTCAGGATTACTTTCATTTCTGTTGTTTTTCTGCTATGGGACTTGAAAAGCCCTACTTTGAGAACAGAGACAGAGAGATCAGTGTGATCATGGCTGTCTAAAGTGAAATGAGAAATTATGGGCTTGGAGAAATCTAAAATCTTCACAGCCCTAACATGTTCTCTGAAGTTGTCTCCTAGTATACTTCCGGTTTCCCCAACATAGATAGCTGGGCATTTCTTGCAGGAGATACAGTGAATGAGGTTGCTGGAGGTACAGGATGTCGTCTGGGTGATCTGGAATTGACCTGAGGGGCCCTGAATGAGCATGTAATTAGATACTGTATGTACTTGCAGGTGATGCAGAGAGCTCTGTTGTAGGGGAAGGTACCTGGTGGATGATTGTTGAGGGGAGTCAAGGGAGCTGTGGACAAGAAGGTTACACAAATTAGGTGGTCAGCAATATGAGATGATGGGGCAGTCAGAAAAGAGGGCCCCAATGGAGGGATCAGCTTGGAGGATGAAAAAGTTGTTGTTAGTGGTCCTGGGGATAGTAAGTGTATTAGGCTGAAAGTTAAGCACCAAAGGAATGCGGTTGTTAATCCAAGGGTTCCTGATTGAGTTGATGGTCCGGGGGCTGTTTTTGGCTCAGATGAGGGCCCTGTTAATAACATGGGTGGTGTATCCTCTGTTGATGAAAAAGGAATGGATTTTGAAATGTTGTTCAACTTGGAAGAAATGTCTTCCTATTTGAGCTGACTTCTGTAGTGAATCCATTCCAGTGAAATCTTAGTTAGATCGGTAATTAATCTTCTGTAATTTGACTTTTAAAGAAAATGAAAGGATTCTGTACTGCATAAGCATTCAGGCTCTTTACTTGTTGTGTAATGTCTGATCTCTTTCAAGATAGAGATCGTTATCTGAGATCGCAGAGATTTGTGGGGAATAAGACACTGCCACCTGCCACCTGATTATTTGTTAGAAGCCTGTTGGTCAAGAGAAAATTGTGAAAAACCAGAGGAAAAGCCAGGAGACTTTCTGTGTTGGTCTGATCTGTTGTTTTGGAGGTAGAGTGTCAATCCTCTGTGTATAACTTCTCACCAGAGGGGAGAGGGAGCAGCTGACTGTGAAGTGACTATGGAAACATGAGTCTTTGAGAGAAGTTTTGTAAGAGATTAATGTTTGGAAGACTTTCTTGAAAATCTCAGAAAGACTTTTTGAGATGCCGTTAAGCAGCTTAGTTCCATTGCTTTTGTCAGAGACTGAAAAACCTCAGTTCGGAGCTCTGCGGAGCTTATGTTTTGATACAGTATGTAATGTTTTTAATTTTGTTTTTCCTTCACTGTAATTAAAAGAGCAAAGTTTTGTACCTTATGGCTGCATTTGTTTGGGTATTTTCCTGAACCCATGTGTTTTAAAGATCCCATTACAGCAACCCAGCCTCTGGATGTGTCACGGTGTGAAATCTTAGTGGTTTATCTTGGCTTCACTGAAATGCATCTGTCTCATTTAGCTCCCTTAAGGGGGTAGTAAATTTCAAGTCACACGTCAGACAGTGATTCAACAAATTAACCTTGAAGACCAAGAAGATTTCTGACCAAACCAGAAATAAACTGGTAGAGATGCACAGATCAGGTGAATGTTATTTATTGCTTTAAGTTCAGTGAAGTCATTTAGACTCCACTATCATTAAAAGTGAAATGTGCATCACACCACCCAGACAGTACCTAAATCAGCCCTCAGATTTATAATTTATGATTAACCGCCCAATAATCTCATACCGCCGACCACCCAATCTACGTAAACTTCTGGTTCACAACTCCCTTGACCGCACTCGTCAATCATCCCCACCAGGCACCTTCCCCTGCAACAGAACTCTTTGCATCACCTGCAAATACATATCTAACAACATTCATTCCAGATCACTCAGCATGGTGCATCCTGTACCTCCAGCAACCTCATCTACTGTATCTCCTGCAAAAAATGCCCAGCTATCTACATTGGAGAAACCGGAAGGAGACTAGGAGATCGCTTCAGAGAACGTTAGGGCTGTGAAGATTAAAGATTTATCCAAGCCCATAGTTTCTCATTTCACCTCAGACAGACATGATCACACTGATCCTTCTGTCTCTGTTCTCAAAGAAGGGTTTCTCAACTCCTATAGCAGAAAAAACAACAGAAACTAAACTCATCCTGAAACTAAGTTCACACCATCCCCCTTCTCTCTATGACTGACTTATTTTCATGTAATCTTCTCTATTCTCATGCAGGTTTTGACTTCACACCATTCTTCACCCCCTGTCCACTTTGCACCTCCTGAGAGGCCTCTCTGCCCCTCCTGCCTCCTCCCCTTTCCCAGCTTTTGTTCTTCTGTGCTATTTAATCTTTGCTGACTGTCCTATCTTTCTCACACCTGAAGAAGGCTTCACAGCTGAAACATTGTGTTTTCTCTCTTCTCTTTTCAGCATTGAATAAACCTATTACTTATTCTTTTGCAGACTATGCATGCTGATGTAGCTACCCACACGAACTACAGTATTTTCAAGCCTAACATCAGAAGCTGATTAGTCATAAAGGGAAATTTCAAGCTGCCTTAAATGATGTACATGAAACATTACAAAGAACACACTTTATGTACATTTTGTCAATTGTCCTATAAATAATAGCCATAAAACTAGGAATATGTGCAAAGAGTAAACAACAAAATAACCGCTAATGGGTATTGACTTCTTTGCAATGGTCCTCTGTTGTGCATTTTCAGCATTTTCAAAAGACATAATTGAATCGGATACAATTTTTTACCACTAAAAACTACAATGGGTTTTCACTGGGTAACTCAAGGTAGTTAAACAAGTCCATTATTACAAAACTTGCTGTTAATGTCAGTTGACTGCTATCATATTTAAATTCCCTTACCAGAAAGTAGTTTCCAGCTGTGGTGACTGACACTGCAATGTTATGCTTAAAAGTAAGTATAAACTTGCAACATTTCTTGCAAAAAATCAGGCAAGTGTTGAAGAGTTGACAAAAGATATCAATTTGAAAAAAAAAATATTAGCCAGGATAAAATAAATAGAACTCTAAAATAAATATACAGTGTGAAAATGTATCATATGTACTGTATATACATTATACATAATATAAGTAAAAACAGTAACCCCTAAAAGATTTAATCAATTATTTTACACATATATCAAAAATATGAAAAAATACACATCAGAATATCATGATAACTTACAAAATTAATAAAATGCAATCCTGGCAGCATTGATACACTGACCTGATTAGCCTCTGGGTAGATAGCTGTGCAGTGTTCCACCACTGAAGTCAGATGCCAAATATTGGTCAGATGTGGTTGTCTCCTGTTACTGGGATTGTCTAGTTGGTCTAATTGATGTTTTATCTGGCACAATTCAGGAGACAAATCTGGCTATGGATTTTAGGAACAAAAGAAAGTTTTGCTCAAGCATAGCATTTTTGCAAGATTCATTTAATTAATAATAATAATAATAATAATTGCTTACACTTATATAGCACTTTTTCTGGACACTCCACTCAAAGCGCTTTACAGGTTATGGGGACTCCCCTCCACCACCACCAATGTGCAGCATCCACCTGGATGATGCGACGGCAGCCATAGTGCGCCAGAACGCTCACCACACATCAGCTATCAGTGGGAAGGAGAGCAGAGTAAAGATGACTATTCATATATATACAGTATATATTCTTAACAGGTCTGGTGATTTTAACTGAAATTTCCAACATTGAGCATCTTGTGTGACTTGAGTTCAAAACAGTATTATGCCACAGAAAAATAGTACTCAAAACCTCAACAAACCTATCTGCTCAGTATTTAAAATCTAAATAGCACTGTGCCCAAAATATGCTAGGAGCCATGAAGCTCAGATGGCAGGAGTGCCTAGCTCTTGCCTAGAAGGTCCGAGGTTCAATCCCAATTAGGGGCAAGCAGTGTAGCTTGCTCTAATTCCTTCCAGACAACTCCCAGGTCCACTCAGCCTGCTTTCCAAATGAGTACCAGGGGTTAATCCTTCCGGGGGTAATAGGCCGGCCGGAGCATGATGCTGACCACATCATGTCCACTTCTGGTGTTGTATGGCTAAAAAAAAATGGTGGCCCTGGTTCCCCATTCCCTATGGGCCTTTATGGCCTGAAAGGGGACCTACCTACTAATATAAGCTATTGATATAAAATCTAGATACTGTAGGTATCTATTCACTGTGCAGCAGTGTACATTTACAAATTACATAAAGTCACATGAATGGAAACGTCAGGAGTTTTAACATTCCCAACTGACAACCTGGACTTTTTAATATTTTTATTAACTAAATAGTTTATTCTTGCTATTAATTTATAAAAACTAAAGGACACATTTGCCAAAATGTTGTTTAACTTAACCATTGTAAAATCATGTTCATAAAGGCCATACCTGTCACTTTACTTTTAATACATGTTATACTTAGAAAGATTGCTTAGGCTTTATATTATTTTATATATTACTTTATATTATTTGACTCTTCCTAAAGCATCTCTTTATTGCAGTTTCTTCAATTGAAATTAAGTCTTGCGTTTTGGTAAAATAAAACTTCTTTTTGTGATGTATTCCAGGATACATTTTCTATGGCCTCCTAAATGAACAGCATGTCATAGAATTCAACCATACACCCCAATTAAATTAGTCCCGTACAGACTTTTCTTTGAAATACCAAAAATTATTTTTTCTTCTCAAAGCCTAGAAAGAGCACATACCTCCCTTGATATCTAATAACTACTGTATCTTCTTGAGTTTACTCATGTGCTTACCATAGTGCAGAGCGTGAACATCACATATTCACTAATTAACCTTTGTGCTTATATCTCCATTAAAAATAACCCACATGCCAATTGAATTTGCTGATATCTAATAGAAATATGTCATTAAATAATAACCTTGAAATTTGTTGCTGGCTGCTGGGTAAAAGCACTGAGTTAATCTGGGCTCAGCACAGGTTTCAGAGTACCCCTGTGTCAGCCTTTTTTGTTGTAGCACAGCACTCATTTACTTTATTGAATCCTTATCTGGACTATCTCCAGATGTTTTAGAGTTGAAATAATTAAGCAAATTATTAATTCAATTAAGTGCTCAGTTAAGTAATTAAGAACTTGTCTGAATCAAAACTGAAGAGATTGGAGTACTTACTGTAAGAGTTGAAAACTGCTGGTTACAAAAATGTCCTGTAGGACAAGCATTCTTTAAATATATTGTCAAGGGACCTTGGTTACCTTTTCCTTTCCTTTATTTTTGACTACTTTGTCACCTTCAAAAGAAAATAATCTGAAGAAAAAAAGATTTGACAGTTCTTAAGGGTTCATCTCCTTTTCACACTTAATGATTCAGGCAAAAAATATTTCATTATAGTCTTATCTTTCTGTTATAAAACAACAAAAACTATATTACTGATATATCTGCTAAAAAGGGGAAATGTTTTTATAAAAAAATATAATATACAGAGATTAATTAAAACACCACAAATAAGCATTAAAACCAATAGCACTGAGACCACAGTTGGCTCTGAGACTATGCCTAAGACACCATTTGTCTGTCCATCTTCTGCTTTATCAACACACAGAGATCTTCGCCATGCAAATCTACAGAAGCAGCATGTGTTCTTAAACATATTTTGATCCCAGGTGAGTGTGCAGTTCTGCTCTCCTGTCCCTCCTTCCTCAATCACCAATACAGCTAGGGTACTCAAGGGAGGATCTCTGAAATATTATAAATGGTATTTCTCTATACAGTACTGTATGTGTCCATCTGCATACATAAGACCTGGGCTATGTAAAGACTTGAACAACACATGTAACCTGTGGAGTAGGTGAGAGTAGGTTGGCCTCTTAAAGAAAGTTTGGTTCATAGTGCTTTTATTAAATTATTTTATTTTTATATTTTTACGGATGTATTGTTTTTGGTTAAACAAAATCTCTTTACTTAGAAATCTGATATCAATATCACCTTCTGTGTTGTGCTGAGTATGAACTTTATTTGCATTTGCAATTGTTAGGGTAATATACCTGATTAAAGACAGTGCTCAAATTCACTAATTAGTAAAGGGTTGATAGCTATTGCAAAATTCTATTCAATTTTTAAGAGATTAAAGCAAATTTCAAAATAATACTGAAATAGAAAATTGAATTCAATTTCCCTGTGATTAAGAACTCAGCAGGAGCAAAAACAAGTAAGTGCAGGGTTTTTCAAGATGAGGACTGAGAACCACTGTTGTAATAGAATTGGAAGAGGACAGCCGTGCCTTTATAGAAATATAGAAAATTGTTTTAAACTTTTCAATGTTTTTTTAACACATTAGATGAAGAAACACACCTACACCACTTTTAGCTAAACTAAATATATACAATACATATTTATAAGATTCTATTTCTAAAAGTGGTGAAGATTGCCATCCTTTCCCTATATTCTAAACACAGAAACACCTTAAACAGACAAAAAAGGGAACCCGTGTTCTATCAAACAAGGATCCTTCTACAGTGATCTCTAAAAACAGATTTTAAATGAAAGGAAACCTATTTCCATATTCCAAAATAATGTATCATTAACTAATAAGATGTGACTTTTAGTCTGTGAATTCAAAAAATAGGAAATCACTATTTCAAGCAAAGGCAGCAAGTCCCCTTCTTGGCAAGGCCATCATTGCTCATCTCTCAAATTGCCTAGACAGATGCTAGTTTCTTAGTCTTTATGAAGAAGTAAAACTCTTTCATCGCCCAGTGTTCCTTGACTTAAGGCCTGCTTTTTCGTATGCATCATCCCTGTGAGTACTAGCTTATTGACCTCTCTTAGAATGTTGATTGTTCTAAGATGGCTGACATAATTATTTACCTAAGTGCCTAAAAGAGCACAAAAACGTAATGTGGATTCTGTCATCCTTTTAGAATTGAGTGCTTTTCTGGGAATTTCAAACTTTTGGCTAGCCTCCAAACCACAAGTATGTAAATAAATAAACATATCCTGATCACAATTTAGATTTAGATCAATTTCTAAACTTGATGTACTCAAATTTGCTATTAACCTTCCCAGACTGTGACTCAGGTGGATTTCAATAGCACTTCAATGGGGAGAAACGTCCTCCTGGGAACACTGTGGGCAGATATTCAGTAATTTTCCTGCCTGCTTTTGTCTGCGGCACTCTGTACTTAACCTTCCAGAATTAAACAGTAAGGGTAAACTAACTTACTTCACCCTCATCCACCCAGTAGGCATGGCTATAGAACCCTGAATCATTAAGCTCTTGCCTCCAATTTAAATCCCTCCCCAGACCCAGCTGTTTCACTTTACTCTGCCTCATACCTGTGCTTCCTGTTTAAGGCTAAATTAATTAAATTATAGACAGCACATATCACACATTTTAATTTAATTTAAGAAATGTATCCAACTGAAGAGAAGGACAGACAGAGAAGAAATGAAAAGATGTATTTATGTATTACAGCTTTTAACTATAGGCTTAACTTGTTCTACAAAAGGATTTAAATGTCTAAAAAGTCTGCTTTGGAGTCTCTGTACCAGTCTGACACGTTGCCTCTTTTCCCTTTTATGTTCACTGGAGAAGACACTCTGCACTACTACCTGGCCATAACATCACCAGAGTTAATCACAGTAGCCTGGCAAACAGATTTATTCTGGAAGAAGAAAACACAAGAAAAATTTCAGGATTACAGTCCTCGAACTGGAACATAGATTACCACACTGAATTTCCCTTAAACAGTGCCAAAACACTGTAGTTGTATCTTTTAAACATTTAATTTAATAGTAATCAGTTAATTAGAAACTCGCAACAAGGTTTAAGATGTTTGTGTGTTTTACTGGTAACTCTTAGCATGCACCTTTCTTTCAAAAAAGCATTTGAAACTCATGCAAATACTGTTTATAAAAATGAGCAGGACAGAATCTATTTCACAAAATAGCAATGATCTTAAAAACACTCAGAAATAAAATCATATCATTATAAAATCAAAGATTTTACACTTCCTAGGATCTAAACATTTATTAAGAATGTAAATACTTATTAAGAATTTGTTTTTTTTAAAAATATTAATTACAAGATCTGCTATAACTTTTCCAAACCCAATTTTGTGTAGTTTCAAACGCAAAGCAGTTTACAGTAAACATTTTTATACGAAATTACCATAACATGGTAAACAATAGTTTTACAGTTTACAAATAATATTTTTATCAAAAATGATCCACATATATTTTATCCTGGTCCAGACTTGTTCATTCTTTCAAGCAACTACTCTATGTCAGAGTAACATTCAGTACACATCCCAAGACTCTTGCTGAACATAGGTTTAACAGAGCCATCGCCTTTGCTTGACATGTTGTTGAGAGAAAATGTATTTCATGTGTGTTGATCACTCAGGTGGAACACAACGCTACAGGAGAGTACTGTACAGTCCTCTGAAGGTGTGTAATATTTCTTACAGTTTGTGTATCGCAGGAAATTACTATATGTAACAAATGTTACATCACCACTTTAGAGGATACATTACAGCCTCGGAGGGAACATGACACTGCACTTTATGCACTGCATATAAACAAACCTACAGCACTGTGCTCTGTTAAATTGTCCAATACTCCTGTTTTATGATAAAAACAACTGTATATAGCCGTGTCTACTATTATGGTGACATTATCCACTGGGAGGAAGGGTACATATCAAATAATAATAGTATGTGAAATCATTTATCATTAATGCATTGGAAACATAGTTAATTATTTAAATAAAATGTACGTGCAGTACATATTTATTGATTGTAGCAGAGTAACTGCATCATGTATTTCATTACTTTGATGTGTTTACTTTTAACCAATAGATCTTGCTCTTACATATTCAGAATATGGCCCTTGATATTAATGTTTTTCAAGCAATGATTAAAGATGCCAAATGCATAAGGTATAATTTTACTTTATCATTTGAAAGAATGGGATTAATTCGTAGTATTGCCTTGGAGAAGTCACACATTTTTCCAGTTCTCCACCACTGTGTTGTTGTTTTTTTATCCTATGAAGGTTTTTGGTACTGAGTGTGAGTAGACTTGATTAATCAAGTAAGGACTTTTTCAAATCAATCAGGCATAATTAGTTGACTAATATTTAATCAATTAGAACACCTCTGTGGCATGGTGGCTCAATGGTTAATGTGACTGCTCTACAGTGCAAAGGCTCTGGGTTCAGTTCCTGGGCTGTTATTCTAATGGACTTTGTATGTGTGGTTTTCTACCAGGTGCTCTGTTTTACTCCCACGGTTCAAACACATAATGGTTGGTAATTTAAGTTCTGGGAAAATTGGCTCTGGTGTGAGTTTGTGCATGTTTGTGTCTGTGTGTAACCTGTGGTGGACTGGGATTCAATCCAGAGTATATTCTGCCTTCCGCCCATTGCTTGCCAGGATTACTATATTAGTAATTTGCTTCAAGGTGTTACTGTAGCAATCAGACACAATAGAAATTAGTGTATAATTCATTTTATTTCCAGGGAAGAATAAAGTAGAGGAACTAAGATGCTAGGTCTCAATCTGTAGCTGCGTCAGCATGTGTAGGCTGCAAAGGAACAAGCAAATGTTGAAAAGAAGAGAAAAGAAACATGTTACAGCTGTGAAGCCTTCTTCGTGAAAAAATAAAAGAAACTGTGAATTATTTGATTTTTCCAGTTCTTTTTCTCCTTAAAATGATACCTGCAGAAGGCTCCACAGCCGAAACATTGTGTTTCTTTTCTTCTCTTTTCAGCATGGATAATTAATATATATAATAAACAATATTTAAGACTTATAGATGTCACACATTTAGAGCAAGTCCCTAAAGCTGCCATGTTGGTCAATAACACTTCTTCAGTCTCACACTAAAGTCTTTCACCAAAAAACAATGATCTTTACCATAGAACTACAGAACAAAATAAAGAAGCAAGATTGTTCAAATTTTTGCAGCTAGATCAGTCAATTTTCCACTAGATCACGGTGTGGTACTAATGACCTATTTTTATTTCTGTTCTAAGGTTTTGATTATCTCATATTTTCATGATCATATAAAAATAAAATAAAAAACCTCTCAGATTGGCAAATTTATACATATATAGTTCTGTTTGTATGAAGATTCCAAAAAATACATTTTAGTACTGTATTGCATTAGCAAATTTATAGATATGAATTTATCATATCTAGGGGTCAGGCATATAATTACATAATTTCTCATTGTGTGAAGCCTGCCACTATAAATATCCCACAATCTATTATGTCTGAATTTAAATGGATGAGTATCAATGCAGCTATTAGAGGGCTTCCACATTTAAATGTTCTCTCTGTTTTATTTTCTGAAGATTCCTTGAAATTTGGACCTGAAAGTTACTTGCATAGTTATTCTATATGAGAAAAAGAACTGGAAAAATCAAATAATTTACAGTTTCTTTTATTTTTACTGTGATTTCAGTTGCAGCTACAACTTGTGAGTGGAAGGTTGTACATTTATCAGAGCTTTACATTCTTTATCAGTTTTAATTGTTCCTTGTTAGACAGCTAGCTTCTTGTAAATTAGGTATAAATTGCAATTGTGAAGTTGTGACTGAGAAGATATTAGGCAATTAGAATTCTCATGAGCATTTTTACAGTATGTCAGTTTGAATGTCGATGGATCTTAATGCAGGCTGAAGTTTTCATGTGTATTTCTAAGATTGTTTTGATGATAAAGTGCATAATCGAAAAGGATTATATCTTAATTTTAATACATACAGTAGGTTGTGCCAAGTGTAAGGTGCTAAAAAATACTCTTTCCATTAATTCACAATATGCTTGTTTCAAGTGGAACAGAAAGAAAACTGCAGAAATCATCTATACATTTTTGTGAAAAAAAAGAGATTTGAGGTTGACATTCTGCGTCCATTAATTATTCATCATGGATTGTTGATGTTTGGTCACAATAAGAAATGCTTTGTATTGCAAAAACCAAACTGCCTTCTAACTGAAAAAAAAACCTTATCCTGACGGTCAAACATGGGAGTATCAAGGTTTGGGCTTGTTTGGGGCAGGATGCAGACAGCTTGCTATCGTTGACGAATTTGAAATTCTATCAACAAATTATGAAATAGCCTTCCTTCCTCAGGGTCAGGGAAGTCAAGATTGGTATCTGTGGTAGCTTTTAATTCACACTTATAAAAACATTTATGGCTTGTGCTAGCTTTTGACCAGTCATACGTTTTACCACTGATAAAATATTAGTATTGGCTTTTCTTAGAAACATTTACCATGGTTTAAGTACCCTGCCATGCAACCCACTATCACCCTAGGTATGGTAAACCCTGTTTTTCCCAGTCTTGACCTTTAGTTTCCCTGATCATCCTTTTAAACTCCTTCTGCACAGCAACCTAGAGCTATGTGTATCCCTGAGAAAAAACTTTCTTTTTCACTTTCTCTGTAAATACTACATTTTTTAACACTCTTGGTTACACATGGATTATTTTTGGAAAATACCTTAAAGCATTTTTTAGCAATAACAGACTTCACACAGAAAGAAATATAATCTATCTGAGTTCTTTGTAGACTGTATAATGTCCAGGTGGTCCTTCCTTAGATCAATCAGGTTAAAGCCAAACAAATCAAGAATTGTTTTTTTCTTTTTCACAGGAGTTATCCGTGTCTTCTGAAAAATTAAAACTTCCAAACTGAAAATTAAAACGAAATAATAAAAAAACACATTTTGCCTGAGCAGCCTTGATCAGGTGAATCTGTACTCCAAAATGGTAGTTTATGGTAATAGCTCTATTTGGCTGTCATCAAATCTGTTGCTTATGCTATTCCCTTGTCTGTTTTACTTTTTGTGTTTACTTTAATATGCCAAGATTTCAGATACTCAAAAGAAATTTAGCATTCTTCCCCAGTCAGAAAGAAATTGAAGGAATTTCACCCCCCGGAATTAGCCAAAATGACTGTTCTTTTCTTGCAGATAATGGAGCAAGCAAGTGCAGCAATTCACAGCTGAGATGACTGCACTGTGCTCATAGATAAGACGAATTCCTAATGCAAGAAATTGTATAGGGCTAATAAAGAAACATTATTATTATTATTATTATTATTATTATTATTATTATTATTATTATTATTATTATTATTATTACATTAGATTATTGTGAAAGGCATGGACATAAACTTTCAAATCTCAACTATTTGGCAACTGATTTTGAAACTGAACTTGGTTTGGAATGACCGGGAAGCAGAAGGAGGTTCCTAACATTCATGCATTAAAAAGTGATTTGTTTATTCTTTTTTTAAAGAGAGATTTGAATAAGAAAAAATGTCCTGGCCTACTGCTGCTCTTGAACTCAGGTCTCTTTTGCTCTTTCTTCCATGTTTGTACAATTTCACGAGTGGTATGCTTTGGTAGGATATGAAGGTAGATACCACCAACGGGTGGAGAGGAAGGGGATGTTGTGTGTTGAGCAAAACATTTTTTTTCGTTTGTCTTTTTTAAGTTTAAATTCTTAGCAGCTTATTCACAAGAAGTACAGGATCTGATAGCACTGTGGCAAACACATTCATTGTATGATGCACATTATTTAGTGAAATTTTGTATGATCAATACAGCCCAGTAAAAGAGACTGAAGTGAAAGATGTTTTATCAAGAAGAACTAGGCTGTCACAGCCTCTCTTATCAAATGCAGAACAGATTTCTATCCTGCGCAGAATCATGGTAGCCTGGGGGAGTGTTGAGGTAGCTTGTCAGCACTTACATTGAAGGGCATGCATTCTGTATTCCTCAAGGTTTGTTTGTCTTATTTGGCCTAAAGCAGATATTTTGCCTTAATATAAACAGGCTGCTCTTGAAGATAGCCCATCATGCAGGCACTGATAAATGGAAAGGGGCTGTCACATGGTAAGTTTTTTGGTTCTCCCAAGGAGGACTACTGCAGCCTCTCCTATGATGAAATATTCAAGGGAAAGTGGAGCATTTTAATGTGTAATCAAATAGAAAAGACAATGTACAACACTTCACTAATGTAAAACATATGCTATATATATTTTAAAATTGCAAAGACAAAGAGTCGTCGGTGCCTGCTAAAACACATTTTTTTTCTGTCCTTCAATAGCTAATTTAACTATTTTAACGCCGTGCAACTCATCGCTACATTCTTGTCCCTGCCACCACATCCCTACAGCTACCCAAGAGAAGGGGAAAAAATCTTCATTTTCAATTTCCTGAAATGTTCATTGTCAAGTTTTCTCTTGTACCAACTACTGCCCGTTCTCCAAACAAATACGTGCATGTGACTTGGCCCTGTTAACTGTTGCTTTTATCCCTCAGGGCTTAATTTACTATACTTCTAGACACAAGATTGCTTGGGTAGTAGTTTGGATATACTATCACCTGGCAAATGGAAATCAGATTGTGATTTTATACTCAGTTTCATTTTTATGTCTAGGTCATGTACTCTAAGTAATTTTGCAGACTTCTGGGGATTCTGAGAACAACATTTGATATGAATTTGTTGACAGAAATATTGAGCTACAGGATAATGCAATGATTTTACGTCTAATAGCAAAACACTTGATGTGTTTTTTTCTGTCCTGTCACTATCAACCTTGAGTAGTCAGTACATTTTGTTATTTGTGCATGTAATAAGGCCATCACAATTCTCTTCTGCATAGGAGACAGGTCATTATCAGTGCTTAACACTGCTTTGCATACATACACATCATTAATTCAACAAAATAAGGGGGCATTGGTAATCTATTCCCATCAAATGTCTTCACAGTAAATGCAGGGTAGTAAGAGAAGTACAGAAGTACAGAATAATGAATGGCACTCATCTACAGTATTTTAAACAGAACAGTAAGACCACTACTTCCACTTTTGAATCAGCCACACAGTTTCATTAGTGTGGCAAATAACTTTATTTTTGCTCACATACATTCTAAGTATATCACAATAATAATGTGAATTGGTAGTATTTAAATTTATAGATTTATTATAATACCGTATTTTAATAAATTGCTATTGCGTAAAAAGTTGTTTTTCTTAAATATCAAATGATATGGATGTACTCAAGTGTTTTACCAGTCTTTTTAATTTTTTTGTATCCTTATTTATTGGTTTCATTTCTGTTTATTATTATTGGCACATGATACTGTCACGACCACCAACCTGCCTAGACCAGCCCACAAGAGAGCTTACCAGTGCCAGCAGCGGGGCGATAATTACAAGCGCCACTGCACGTGTTAACTCAGCACCAGATGCCCTACCGTGCGGTAGGCAGCAGTATTTACAGTTAGTCATTCAAACCTGCTTCTTGCTGCTCAGTATTGTGTCTTCTCATTGAGAGCTCTACCTCACATTTACTCTGAACCTCGTTTACTGGATACTGAACTCCCTTTCGCCTCTCGACCTTGGGCCTCACCGTCTGTTTTGGATTGTTTGCTTCTCTCAGTACTTCCTGGATATTGATCTACCTTTCGCCTTTCAAATACGATCTCGCCTGATGTTCCAGTTTGTTCGCCTGTCTCAACATCTACTTGCTCCTGTATCTGCACAGGATCTGCATACCTTTTCATTGAGGATTCCTTACAGAATACTGAGCCTCAAGATGGATCCCGTGGACGCTCAAGCTTTACGCTCCCTCCTTCAGCATCATTCCCAACCCCTCTCCCAGCTTCAACTGTCAGTACAGCATCTCACTAATTACATCGCCTGGCTTTCATCCCCTCCTGTATCCCCAGGTTCCCTCATCGTCTCCTGCAACGTCTTTCTCCTTAGCCTCTGCCCTGCCCACTACTCCCCCAACCTTACCGTTTGTTCTCCCCGAGAAATATGACGGTAATCCAACAGGTTGCAGAGGCTTTATTGCTCAGTGCTATTTAGCATTTCAGTTGCATCCTGAGCGTTTTACTGCTCCTCGGGAGCAGATTGGATTTGCTTTCTCCTTGCTCACAGGCAAAGCTTTGGATTGGGGAGCTGTCTTGCTAGCCAGGGGAGTTCTCAGATTTTCGTCTTTTTGCAGACCGGCAAGGAGACTGGGTATCTTTTTCCGGCGGAGCTTTCATGGTCTGGTACTCACTTTCCCCTCTCGGCTTTTGTTGACTCAGGTGCATAGGGGAACTTTTGCTCTTTTGCTAAACGCTGGAATATCCCTCTGGTGTCCATGTCTCCCCAGGTTAGCATTCAAGCATTTGATGGATCTCCTTTCACTCCTGGTCAGATTATCTGGCAAACCACGCCCCATTGTATCAGCATGTAACTGTCCAACTACTTACATCTCAGCCTTTCTCGACAGCCTCATGATAACGCTGGTTGAAGATCTTCCCTCATACATCAAAGACACCAACCACGCGCTCCAACTTTTTAATGATTTCCAATTTCAGGGTACTGAATGCTACATTTTTACCATGGACATCACATCTCTGTACACTGTCATTCCCCATAATGACGGCCTTACAGCCCTCAAAGACGGTTTTCCGAACTCATACATCTGAAAGACCACCGAAACTAAAATTATTCTGCAGCTAGGATCATACCTTCTCCCTTCCCTTAACGACAGACTACTGTTCTTTTACATTTTCTCCATTCATTGGAAGTTTCATTTCACACCTCTCTGCACCCATTCTGACTTCATACCTCTTGATTGGCCTCTCTTTCTGTCCCCTGCTCCTGCCTCTCACTCCTCCTCCCTCCCAACCTTTGTTCTCCCGCTACTTTACCTTTGCCTACTGCCCTGTCTCTCTCACACCTGAAGAAGGCTCCACGGCTGAAACGTTGTGTTCTCTTTCTTCTTTTTTTCAGCATGGAATAAATCTATTACTTGTTCCTTTGCAGCCTACGCATGCTGATGCAGCTACCCACCTGAACTACTACCAGATATAATATTGTATGTATGCACCCTGAGAGTGGAATGCTCTGAGTGAGAGTGTGAAAAAATAGCTTATTGTCTGGAACACGTGTTTAATGTACAGAAAGGCAAATCAAAGTTATGCTGATGTTCATGAAATGCTCTATTTCATGCTCATTTCATGAGGAATAATGACATTTAAAAATTGATGTGTTTGGTAGTGTCTGAGTGCATTGGTGTAGTGAGATTTGGTTTAACCCATTTAGCTCAGAGCCAGCCCTCTGGCCACAGGACAAGTGAGCTAAGACTTCCAGAGTGGAAGAGTGGGGAGTAACTCCAAAGGTGGAGATATGGCAGAAGAGGAATGTCTAAGACCAATGTGAAAGGCAAGGTTTACATATGGTACACATAGCTTAAAGAAAATGAATTCAGCAACAATTATGACTTATAACAGCTTATTGTTGTCATTCCCCTGGAACAGCATAGCATTGTGTTTCTAACTTTCTTATATTGACTTTTTAAGAACCTTTTGCAAATGAGGACCTTAAAGCACATTCTTTGTTCTCAGTCTGCTGATTAATTTTCTGTATTTTCTATATTACAGATTATTAATAGCATTTTATAAGTATCACACATTTATGTGCTTGAAATTATTCATCTTGGGTTCCAAAAGAATCAATTCATTATTTAGGGCTACATGATGGGGAAAATAGAAAAAATGCTGGATGAACAGACCTTGACTTTCTAAAAAAATTTAAAAGTGTCTAAATTATTTATATGATATTACATTTTTGTAAACTTAATATGTTAAGACAAGTGAATCATGTTTTTTTAGATGAAGTATAATTCTGTGCATACAGCACTGAAAATAGATAATTCAGTTCCAGTTCTGAGAAACGTATCTGAAAAAACAGATTGTTTTTATTTCAAAAAGCATTTATGCAGACACTTTAAATAATACTAAGGATGTGAGCAGACTGACGTAAAACTGAAGCTTGAATTGTCAGCAAGGTTGCAAGTTACTCTTCTGTATTCGATTAGTACTTGTACTTCTGTCTTGTTCTGGTTTCCCTGGTTCTGTAGTCACTCCATCCTTACAACAGCCTTTTGTTTTCAAGTAAGCCACTTAACCTTGCACAGTGCTGTAAAATCTCACTATATATAACATAGCTCAAAGTACTGTTTTAAGAATAACAGATTATTACATTATTTTTCTTTTGATCAAATACTGCAGGTAGTCTAAATATATCTGTCTAAAAATTAATTTATACTAGAATGCATCATTAATTAATAACTCCTTTAGGAATTATATACAAGCAACTTTAGGGATACATTTATCAAAATAATATATAAATATATCAAAAATCAACAGTGGGGAACTCATTTAGGAGTTTTAAAAATTGCTTTACATGATATTTTGAGAGACTGTGGAAGAATCTTCTAAACCTTGTTTATCCGGTTTGCATGTTGGATTGTTTTAGCTTTAAAGCATTTTAATAGTTCGGTCGGATTGTTATTTGGAAAACTGTTTTTGAAGAATGTCAACAATTTAAAGTTGTAATACCTAAAGAATTCCCCTTTAGCTTTAGGTTTTTATTATCTTTCTTCTTACTTTCTAGTGTGGAATTACCCTTTACTTGTCCTTTGCACCTCTCATGCTGACAGTTACCCACTCCAATCATTTGAGCAAATGTTGAATTGGGTCACAATCCATAACAACATCTGACCTGTTCTGAAAGGATAAGCCAGGAGACCTCCTGAACCCTGCTCTCATGGTCTCTCACCTGGCATGACTTCTCTTGATGAGCACTCATTCAATATTCTATATCATATTTCTAATTAGGTTTTGAGAAAATAGACTCAGAGAAAAAAAAACAGTCACCATTTTGTTTCCTTGAAACAGCTGAATAAAAGATGCTTATTTTCAGGATTCTTATTGTACAATTACATACAGTAAGTAGTTAAATAGTGATAAAAAAAAGCTGATAGAAAGGCTATCATACAAATCTAAAATACTGCTAAGAATACATAACTGAGCCTCTTGAACCTGTAACTTTAGATTCAGAGTGGTTTAGCCAGAAGCATGTCAGTGTTATAGTTGAATTAGATGTGTTTGGGGGCAAGTGTTGGGTCGATTATTAGAACTGAGAGCTGGTGGTAGCCCCCTCTATTTTTCAGTTCCTTTTAGTACTGATATTGAAAAGCTTTTTTGTTTTGGTCTCCATGTTAATAATACCAATAATGTTTTTTTTCATCTTGCCATTAGCAGTTTTATGTTTGAAGTACCCCAAACAACTTATTTCCATACAATATTGTGACCAATTTAAAGAGAAGAAACTGAAGTTTGTTTTAGATTGAACATGAGTATAGGTGGAAACTAAATGTTAAATGACAATTTAATTATAGTTATTAAAATGGTGTTGCATTTAAGGATCAATAAACTTGGATGTTTTTTTTTCAGGGCTGGAAGACAGCATTTATTATATTTCAAGATTATTTTGTAATTAGTACACATTTGTTATTGTTCTCGATGGATACAAACCATTATGTTTGTAATTCACAATGTTGGTGGGGGGGTCAATGTTCTAATGTAAAGAGAACATTGTTTTGATCAATGTGATTATATTTGTTTTGCAAGCAATTGGAAAAGACCTTGGAAAAAGAAACTTCTGTGAGATGTTCTTACAGACATCTAAATTCTATACTATTCTATACTTGGTTCTCCCCAGGACTATTAAAATGCTTTAAAGCTAAAGGGCCAAAGCACATGTCTGGGGAATAATTGGAACCACAGCCAGGCATTCATTTGGAAACTCCATTACATGCAGGCAAAAATTTAACTAGTTTCAGGATCGCATAACTAATTATTTGAATAATATCAGCTACAAAATGTTAGATTTTCCAATAGCAACACAAGCTCTGCTCATCTTTCACTTAATTTAACCCATGTTTATTGCCGCCAACACTGTACATTGGCAATAAGAGCACTGATGTGAAAATCGTTAAAAACACGTCAGTTGGCTTCATTGTTTAATAGGCATAAAAAAACCATCAATGGCATTTTGCATTTAATGTTCTTAAATTTATGTTCTGCTTCTGTTATGCTTGCAGTGTTGTCTGGAAATAGGATAATATTTAAGTAAAAAGTCAATTGCTTCAAACCCCTTTATTAATGCATGACAAATAAGTGCCTATGGGTCTGAAGGTTATTTACAAAATATACTACTGCATTAAATATATTGCAATAAATTGATGGGCGTGTTGTGCAAAATAAATTAAGTAAAGTAAATTAAAATCAGAAAGTCAGGACTCCACAGCAGCTTGCTG
The DNA here is from genome assembly GCF_059453375.1 of Lepisosteus platostomus. Taxonomy (NCBI): domain Eukaryota; kingdom Metazoa; phylum Chordata; class Actinopteri; order Semionotiformes; family Lepisosteidae; genus Lepisosteus; species Lepisosteus platostomus. The sequence goes on from NC_142611.1 coordinate 18,061,131, forward strand.
CGAGATAATAGCTCTTCTTCCTATAGTCAGGAAATGTCTAACATGGTCATGTGGTTTCTTTGTTCCTTGCAGTGTGGTCTCAGAGCAAATAAAGAGGGAGTAACCTAGAGGACACGCACATGTTTTTATTTGTTTATTTACAATACAATCTAATGAAACACCTGGGATCAGCCTTTTATAGAACCGAGATCTAACCACCCAAGATTCTCAGAGATAAACACCATTAAAAAGAGAGACATTCAATATGAGAAAGGTAAAGCCATTCTTAGATAATAAATCATTCTCCCTATATCAGATAGTTTTTAAAAATATATTTATATTGCCTGGGATTTCCACAAAAAGGAACTATTTCATGGAGTATGAAAAAAACAACCCCTTTACTTAAACTTAAAATTGATCTCTTCAAATTTCAAATCCCTGATAAGTTGTCCTTCACAGAGAAAGTCCAAATTGCTGCAAGTCAGACCGTACATGGTGACACCTATTTGCTATGATACTCTTTCATTGCCTGGAATAAAGTGAAATAGCAAAGATGGCGACGTCTTCCCTGATATACTGTCACGATCGCTACTCCTCCTCTTAAGGGCGCTCCAGCCCTTCCTCGTTCTACCTCATTCCCCATACCTGTCCCTTATTCCAGCCCCTCTTTAGTTCCACCTTAAAAGCCAGGCGCAGATGTCACCCAAGGTTCCTCATTGAATCCCGTTTCATGAGAGCCCGGGGTCCTGCTGCGTCTGGCTGGGTTATGCTTTTAACTTTCTGTTTCTGATTCCCCTTGCCGGTTCCGACCCGGTTCCTGTTCCTCCCCCAGATGGATTGCCTGGTCATGGACTTCTGCCTTTGTTTCTGATTACCTGTTTGGATTTCCCATATGTTTTGTTTGCCCCGGACTCACTTCCCCTGGTCACCTGCACTCCTTGGACACGCCCACTTGTCTCCATCCCTTCTCCTGCATGATTTTATTCCTACTGTGTTTTCACAAACCGGATCGTGTTGTCTGCATAGGGCCCGGAAAGAACTGCTACGTGACATACTATATACAGTCTCTTACACTTACACTTATAGCTGTCAATAAGTGTGAGTTCATCTGGACTCTGATATCGCTTCTTAATCCACATTCTGCGACTCACAGTTGCTCCATCTACCTGATGTCTTGTGGTTTTATAGTTTCCCTGATGTTAGATTTTCTTCTACAGTCCTGGAGAGCACCAACAACCTCAGAAGACTATGTATTCTAGCCCAACTTTATTTTCTTGGTCTCCTGTATCATGGTAGTGAAGTTGCCTCCAGAACTAGACTTCCAACCTTCCGTGATCCAGGGCTTCTCTGTTTCTTTGCCTAATGGGGGTTTAGCTTTTTACTTCCTAATCCCCACTGGAATTCTTTTCTTCATATCTTTTCAGAGAAGGACTCTGCATTGACCTGAATTGGGAATTTCTCACAGTTAATTTCTCTTTGGTGTAGTCTGCCTTTCAGTCCTATCTTGGGGCTGCAGAGTAATGCAATATAAATGGTAGCCCCACTGCCCCATTCTCTTCTGCTGAGCAGAATTTATGCATTGCCAGGGAATCTGGTGGGGAATCCTGCATCCTTCTTTATACTTCTCTCAAATGGTTATGCTTCTTTAGTCATTCCATATGAGTCTTCTTCAATTAATTTTACATTCTCAATAAAATACAAAAGATACAGCATGCGCCTCTTGCTCTTTGAGGGAGTATTGTCATCCCCATGTGGTTCCTCTCAGGACCGCTGTTCAGTGATTTCCATTTACCTCTTATCCGGGGATTCCATGGGGTTTGAATAAAGTTTTATATCATTCCAGCTGTTACTTGCAGGAGATCCAGTTTTTGTTTTATTTGAAAAATGTCTACAAAGAAAAGTGTCAGCCCTTTATATTAGGGCATTTCACACAGATCTCTGATTCTTTGTACCTCCCAGTGTTTTTTTGCAAGTGGAGTCTTCTTTTTCCACAAATGCTAACCTTGGATACCACAAATGTATAAAACAGAAGACTTTTACACCTCCCATGTCTGTTGCCATTTTAATAACACTATTCTAATCCAAAAGTTGGGCAAGTCCAGCAAAGGTATATGATGTCCTTTCAATATATTGTACTAGATTAATAGTAGATAATTGTATTTATAATTAATTGTATATATAAATAATTGTATGTGTAGTATGGTATTACAATAAACCTCCATGTTCCTAAGAACATATGAAACACATCTATAGTAATGTGATCAGACACAAAAAGAAAATCCTAAAATGTAACTTTTTTGCAGTAATTCATAATTAAATCTTCTGTAACAATTAAAACTTACCTCCTCAAAGAAGAGAATATTAAAGGCCTGGTTTTGTAAAAGCTCGAAATAAAAACTAGGTCAAGAAGTGATTTCTGCAACTTGGTATGGGTCACTTATAAATAATTTATTAAATGGATTGTGTATTGCTTTTTAGAAGCAAATTTAAAGGCTTTTTAGTTATTCTTAAAAATCACAAGGTATCATTTGTCATTGTCATGGTGTCTCTGTGTCTTCGTTATTCTTGTTATATTTATGTTAGGGTAGCCAGGTAAATCGTGAAAGATCCTGTGCAGAGTAGTGAAACTGTTTTCTAAAGCCATAAATCAGTATCCTGTCCAAAAATTCAAAACCGAGTTCAAAACCAGCAATAAGTACCAAAGCACAAAATAAAATCGTAAACCAGGGAGCAAGAAAGTCGAAGAGTCCATATACCAGTTAAAGTGTAAACCAAAACAACAAGCTGATAAGCGGAATCCAAGAATTTAGGTCAGGGGTGAAGAGGAATCCGAAAAACAGGTGAAACGAGACAAAGGAAAAGGCCCAGAGTACTTGGAGAGAAGTTCCAAAAATTCTGAGCAACAGGAGAATGATTAAACTGTCCTAAAATAGAGAAAAGCTGAGAATGCGAGGATTGAACGAGATAGGTGAGTTGTCAGGTAATTTGGAAAGGTGTACGAAAGGGCCTGTACGAGAAGCTGCATATGTACATTAATAACCTGCGATTTTGGAACACAATGTTTTGCAACACAAACATCTAGCATTGGTTGACAATGAGCAAGATTAACTAATTAACAGAGCCTTCTTGTAACGAAAGCATTCTTTTCGGACCCTATGCAGACGGCACAATCCGGGGTAAGTGAGGAAAACACGGGGAAAAAAGCATGCAGGGATCAGGAAGAAAACAGGGGGCGTGTCCATCCAAGAAAGACGAGTTTAAAACAAGAACCGGGTCAGGACCGGCATGGGAATGGGAACGGGAACAGAAACTAAAACCTTGACAGGACCAGGCGCTTCCAGATCCCGGACTCACCTGGTACGGGAACGAATGCAGAGCCCGGAACAGAGTGAGAGCCCAGCTTTTATAGGATGAGTGGCAGGAACCGGAGGCAGGTGTAGGGAATGAGTACTAAACAAGGATGGGCTGGAGCGTCCTTAAGAGGAGCATCCTTAAGTGTCACGATCACGATACGATTCTTGTATAAAAATATTGTCTTAAGCAAGGCTTGTGCTATTTTACATTTAATTTCACTTTTAAGTTTTTCTTGTTGATTTTATGTAAATTGAGTAAGTCCATTACTTTGTGTTATGATATAATTGATGCCCTGCTGGCTTTTTAAAGGTGTTCTGTTTTAACCGGGGGCACCTGTTTTACATATGAAACTAATTCTTGAGTATCCATGTCGTTTGAAGTGAGTGAAATATTTTCCATTTTTTATTTCATATTCAAACAGCCTGATTAAATTCAGATTACACCACACCAGTTTCTCTTACAAGAAATGGAATGAATCAGACAGTTTGCTAATGGGAAAACCCACAGGTCATTTTTGTTATTTGTTTTCTCTTTGTGCTTGTGTGACTGAATATACAATACAGTACATAGTGCTTGGTGATGAAAACAGTATTGGAGACCTCATCAATACATATGAGAACCATACTCAAAAGGTAATGATTATTTTGAAAGAGAGCAAATAATGTACGCAACATAAGACTCACATACCGTAAAAGACGTACTGCTGATTTCTACATCCAGCAGCAACCTGGCTGACCTGTAGTCAGTCTCAGTGATTTAGGAAAAGCTAATTTGCCTTGAAAAGAGAGTAAGATGTTCTTCTTATGATGCTGAGTACCACACAAGTGAATTTCTCTGTGAATAAGAGATAACTGCATCCTGCTGTTTTTACAATAATTCAAAATAATTCTGTTTGACAGTGCAGCAAGTGATGTGTATAAGTATATCCTCTAAGTTGTATTTAACATTCTGTAGGTGGCTACATACAGTATCAAAAATGTATGTTTATTAATAATAATAAGCATATTGTAACGCTTACGGCCGACAAGCAGTGTGTGTAAGAGCCGGCGTACCAGAGCGGGTGACGTCACCGCCCTTCCCTGTGATAGCAGGACCACAGCTAGTGGGCTGTGGAGAGATCTCTCTTTGGCTCACGGGGCTAGGTCGCTGCAGAGAGACACGGAAGTCCCGGGTTCGAGCCTCCAGTCGGGATGGGGCCGACCAGATGCGGCAAGGGCGCCCGCCTGAGCCCCCGTTGCGTTACATTGGTGTCAGAAGCGGGGTGGGATAGCCCTTCGCCGGGGACGGCGATTTAAGCGGGGGAGAGTGTAACGCTTACGGCCGACAAGCAGTGTGTGTAAGAGCCGGCGTACCAGAGCGGGTGACGTCACTGCCCTTCCCTGTGATAGCAGGACCATAGCTACTGGGCTGTGGAGAGATCTCTCTTTGGCTCACGGGGCTAGGTCGCTGCAGAGAGACGCGGAAGTCCCGGGTTCGAGCCTCCAGTCGGGATGGGGCCGACCAGATGCGGCAAGGGCGCCCGCCTGAGCCCCCGTTGCGTTACAATATAATAATATTATATGTGTATTAAACTATATAAATTATATGTACTGTGCACTACAGATCTTAGAGAACACTTTCTAGTGCAAAAACACTATTTCTAGTACTGATTACCGCTGCAACTTACCATTGCATTAATTCCAGCAGATGTTCACAGATGTCTGTGTAGAAATGGACCAAAAGCAAATGACACAGCTCTGCATGAGGCCTGAGTGGAATTTCACTAGTTTCTTGTGAGTTTCAATTCTTGTTTTTTTTTTCATCTACCTACAACTACCTACATCTACAACTAGTACAACTACCTACATCTACCTACAACTACCTGTAAATGTCTTAGGCTGTCTAAAATGACACATTAACCAGGTTTTCAATTGCTTTTGGCAGTGACCAAAAGCACATACATTAACCATGTTACCTACAGTATCATGAAGTTACGACAGTTTTCTTTTGTATAGCAAATTATTTTAATATGTAACATTGACAAGGGGACTATAATGCAGTTTAACATATTTAAGAATCAGTAATCAGAAACAGAGGTAAGAGGACCATCAGAGATTTTTAAAATATATTTTATATTCTTTTATTTCTTAATATCCATATCTTATTACCTCCCCAGACAGTAATGTGTCTGATGTTTAAAGTTGCAGTTGAATCAGTAAAAAAGTGAATGGTACTCAAAAGCCAGTGAGGCTAATTTTCTTTAGTTACCTCATTTTTGAGAGCAAGTACTGCTCTTCTTAAATCCCTTAGTTATATGATTTCACTTATCTCACTATACCAAACCTATGACTAGATGATTTTTATAATATATTTGTGTTAGCTGTCTGTTTTAATTAAATACTGTCACTTTTAATGCAAAGGTGTGGTTAATCTGTTACTTATTTTATTGTTGATTCTGTACATATTACTTGGTAAAAACAGCTCATCACGCATAAAAATAATTGCACATTCTCAACAAAAAAGGAGAATGCTTTGAATGTATTTTTGTCATTGTTTAGTTGTAAGCCATATCAATTAAAGCATACATGTGTTTTTGTCACCCATTATTATTTATTTTAGTTCCCTTTTCCTGATATAGGAACAACTTTGAACACTATGTTTCTCCAGTCTAGAAACAAATTGAAAACAGCATGTAGAATTCCAACTGGAGTAATAGGGTGAAACTTCACAGCTAGACTCCAAAACAAAGATTTGTGATTTCAGGAAAGTGGACTGTGAAGAAATGACAATTTAAGATAAGTAGAATGGGATAGATATGAAATCACTAGAGAATGATGGCAACAGTTTAAAAAACTTCTGCTTGAATTACAGAACACATTCATTACAATAGTACACAAAAAAGCTAGAAAGATGGAGCCCAAATGTTTTTAGTACATCACTTAAGGAATGCTAACTTAAAGAGAAAGAAAGAATTTCATAAAATTATTTAAAAGAATCAATTTAAATAAAAGGAGTATAATGAAATGCAAGTACAAGTACAAAAGGTATTTGAAGGTCAATCGCAATGGACGCTAAAATATTTTTTCTTGCACATTACAACAGCAAAAGAACAATAATTAATGAAGGGAATTGCCCCAATGTTGAAGGAAGATTTTAAACAAAAAAACAGGACATGTCTGATTTATTAAATTAATGTTTCATTCTGGTTGTACCAAGGAACAAAATTGGCAAAACATACCTGAGGCTGAGGAAAGACAAAGTGTTATTTTAAATAATATCAGCACAGAAAAGCAGTGTTACAGGTCCTGAAAGCACCTGATATAAACAAATCTCCTGGCCTGAAGTACTTAAGGATCAGGAGATGTTATTCAACATATTTATTAGGGTATTAGTAAAACTATTAGTAAAACTCTTCCAGCAGTCACTCAATACTGGTAGCCAAATGATTGGCAAATATTTGTACCCATTTGTAAAAATAAGTATAAAAAATATACAAAACTTAAAATTACAGACCAATAAAATGTATTAGATTTATATATAAGGATATGTATAAAATAAATACAGGTATAAGTAAAACAGAGGTTCATCTGCATAGCAGTATGATTCTTTTTGATGGATGTCAGACATTTTTAAACAAGGATACATTTGTTTTGTTTCCCTTAAATTCAGATAATTTTTCCATATTAAGAAAAAAAACAGTTAATTTGTTGATCAGACAAAATTAAAGTTGTGGTTTGATAGTGTCTATACCACATGCAATGCAATTATGCTTTTTGGGTTAGAGCATCAGTTGAGGCAGAATGAAATTAAAAAGCTATTTAGAGATAATGAAAAAAACAAAGAAATAATAATACAACTGAGGGACGCGGTTTCTTTGACAGTTGACAGACTTGACAGTTTCTTTTCTGAATATTGTGAATCTAAACACTAAGGTAATTAGTGCAGTGTAGTAATTGGCATTACTAGTGTCTAATATACAATACCTTTCATTCTGTTAATAACAGTGATGCAAAGGTAAAACTTGTTGAGCAGAGTAGATACTGTTAAAGAATCCAGTTTCAGATAGATCTGAATTGGAATAAGAGCATAGGAGATGTACAGTAGTAGTACATCAAAGAAAAACACATAGGTTTTCCATCAGCTAGACTGACAGTTTGAAAGATCATTCTGTATACAGTTACCATCATGGTAGCAAGTTCTGTTCAACTTACACTTACTATAGCACTGCTGGACACATGGAGGAATTGTGATTGTTTGAGACAATATACAGTATTCATTTTTCATTTAAAAATGTTTTATGGACTAGTCTAGCTTAGTGATAATTTGATTGGAATAATCCTCTCATAATGAACAATGTTCATCAGACAACACCAAATTATATCCATCCATTTTCTAACTGCTTCATCCATATCAGGGTTGAGGAGACCCTTCGCCTGTGCCCAGAAGCAACAGGCGCAAGATCCATCGCATGGCACACACAGACGTACACATACTAACACCGCGGCCAATTTTCCCAGAAGCCAATTAATGGTATGTTTTTGGACAGTGGGAGGAATCCAGAGCAACCGGTAAAAACCTCTGAGAACATGGAGAGAACATACAAACTACATGCAGATAGAACCCCAGGTCTGAAATGCTTCAAGACAACAATATTTACCACAGTGCCGCTGTGCCAGCCTACATTTATGATATTTTTCAACTTGACAGGGCAGCAATAACACTTTACAATGACAGGGCACACACTTGTATAATGTATGAGTTATCTAACATTTACATTTGGTTAATATCACATTAGTCATTTTGAGGTTTCATAGTTAAAACTGAGAATAAACATCCCTCCCCCACCCATGTTTTCTAAACATCTTTTGGAAAATCTCATACAAAGTGAAGATCATTTTGTTCCCATTTTCCCTTCATATTCATTTTATTGTCCAAAGTGAGGCTGGCAATGGTATGAAATAGCCCAGCTTCTCTCTTCTTTCTGTGTTCATATGTCCAAGCATTCTTGTAAATCATTTGAGATCATGCTTCCAAACAAGTGAAGGAGACTAAATGTACACATGTGAAATGGAATCATACTTAAGAAAATATGGTTACTGTGTACAGACATGTTGACATCTAAATTGTTTTTTTTCTTTAAAAATTAAATTGACTAAATAACACTATTAGTATTTATTCGATCGTCTGATTAGATTCTAATAAGTGTGACACAGAGATGACATATGTAGAATTTGAGTAGCTCATCTGGCTGAAGGAAATGACAGCCACACTATAAGAAAGATACTGCCCAGATTCCCAAAAAGAATCCCCAAAACATTGATGCAGAGTTTAAAACAACGATCTAAGAGTGAATCGGTTCAGCTGCAGTTTCACTGGAACAAAGGGAATTTTTAGACAAATATATGCATTTAAATAATAACAGAATGAATAAGATGCAGCCTTGCACTTTTATGAGCAAGCGGGATCAGATACAGTACTTCTGAATGTATGTATGCTATGGGTGCTAGAAGGCGGATCGAAAAACAAGTAGAATATGAACCACTTACTTACATGTGCAGGTGAGGAGGATGTTATTTCCTTGGTTTTCCAATTCCAGCCATGGCAAGTTATGACAGCATCATCATTGTGTTTGTACAGTTGACATGTTGGCTTAGAGCTAATTGTGCAGAAGTAGGTGTCATGGAAGTGGTGAACTGCAGAAGGCACAGGGTGCCCAGGAGAGAAGCTTGATGGGAAGTAGGAAGAAAGCGACTGGTTATCCCGTAGCCGTGCTCCTTAGTTTGAGATGGAAAATCTGTGGTTGCAGTGGAAGTGTGAGGTACTGGCCTGGAAGAGTAGCTTAATGTGCAATGTGGAAGAAAGCTGCTTCTTGAAGAATTTTGGTGAATGGTTAAGGGAACCCATTTGTATAGCTAGGGACAGCATGTGGGAGAATGAGGAAATCCGGGTCAATTGTAAACTGCTTCTGTGTGCTGCTGCTCATGAGGTGGAGTGGGAGTCAGCAACAAGGTTGTTCGATGAACAGAGATACAAAGGGTGGGGGAGAGAGGAGCTACAAAACAATATATATAGGTTTAGGCCGTAGGGTTGGCTGTTTGGTCAGAAATTGAAACAGAGAAGAGTGGAGGTAGGAGAATGGAGTGGGAGACACTAAGAAGGGAGAGGGAAAAACTGCCACAGGGCCAGCTGATCCAGCAATGCCTGTATGCAACAGAGCAAGAGGAAGAGATCTGAGAGAATTTATGCTGAGAATGTACAGTATGTACAAGAGACATGAGTTAAAGGAAGTCCTGGTTGTGAGATTTAACATCTGCAGGCAAGTGGAAGTATGCAAGTTTAGGAACCAACCTTCCTCCTGAATTTCTATTTAAACTTTGTTATGAATCCATCTGGTAATTTATTGGATTCATTGATACAAAGTATCAGTTTGTATTGCTAAAAAATTACATCTACCCTAAAGCCACTATTATTTTCATTAATTAATGAAAATAATAGGAATACCTGCAGCCATATAACCCTGCAGCTCTCAACTGGCTACCCACTGAAGCTAAGCAGGGTTGATCCTGGTCAGTACCTGGATGGGAGACCTCCTGGGAAGCTATGGTTGCTGCTGAAAGTGGTTTTAGTGAGACCAGCGGGGGGCTGTACTGCACTACTATACTGTAGTGGGTGCCGGCTTTCGGCTGAGACGTTAAACCTAGGTCCTGACTCTCCGTTGTCATTAAAGATCCCTGGGCATTTCTCAATAAAAGTAGGCAGTTATCCCAGGGTCCAGGCCAAATTTCCCCCTTTGGCCTTTGGCGTGGCCTCCAAATTGTCCCCATGTATGATTGGTTTGCACTTGCCCAGCCAAGGACTGGCGCCCTGTCCAGAGTGTACCCTGCCTTGTGCTTGTTGCTTGCCAGTAGGCTCTGGCTTCCTATGACACCGTATGGTATAAAGTGGTTTTGCAAATGACATGACATGAAAATAATAATTTCTTCATTTAACTTCTGACCTCACATTTGGCTTTTAAACTGAGCCTCCAGTTCATGGTAAAAAATGCACATGAAGGACCTATCAGCAGGAAGTATTGCTTTTTGTGTTTTCTTTGCACCCTCTTGCTTCACAGGACAAAGAATTTATGAGCTAGCATACATATACTGTATTAGAAAAAGGCTGCAGTACCAGAGCAGCAGAAATTGACTTCGGGAACATATTCAGAGAATATAAATTTGTTTTAAAATTTGTTTCCAATGAACACATTGAAGTATTCATCGTTCAAATCTAAAAATACAGTCAAAATTTCACAAGTTAATTGCAAAGTTACACTAACCTAAAAGCACAAAAACAGAAAAAAAAAACAATAAAAAGAATAGCCTCCACCATATGATAGAAATTCCCAACATTTAAATGTATTTTGAATATAATCACAAACATAATTAGGTAAATGATAAACATGTAATACTTCAATAACTCCTCCAGGTAAAAAATTACATTTTGTAGTTTAAAAATTGTATTTTCTTAAAGAGATTTCAAGATAGCAGTGGGTGCTGCTAAGACATAAAATGGTAGATGTCCCCACAATTGTTTTAGTGTTTCTATTGTACTTATTACATTCAGTGTAATTTATCTCTTACTTCAGTCCTTCAGGCTTAAGCATTAAATAATAAAAAAGAATACAGAGCACCAGACTGTGAGCTAAGTGTTAATCCTCATAATGTTTTATCTTACTGAGCTGTGTTCTTGGCAACAGGTCCCAGGGGCACAGACCAGCAAATGAAAATCTTATTTTCTGATATCCCCCTTCTGTGAAAGTTGGATCTCAATGAATGCCTGTGTTTAATGATGCTAAGAGAAAGTATACTCCTTCACTGAAATTTACAGATTGTTATCAGGTTGCTCAAACCACCCACTTAAAATATATTGGTTCGCCCAATAATAACCCTCTACTTGCTGTTCATTTAGGTCATATTGCACAATCCCTAAACTTACATGTAAAATGGGAATCTTCACAGATCCAGATAGACCTAAAAATATAGAATTGGCCAATAATTATAATAACTGACCCATACAGAGTTTAGAACATAAAATTGTTTTACAACAGGCAGGATGGCTGCGTTTAGTTGTTTAAACAGTAGTTCTCAAATGCAGGCTAGAAGGTGGTGCTGGTTGGGGGGGTGGGGGTGGTAGCACTATGTATCAAAAAATATTCAGGTTAAGGAATATAAACAAGAGAAATAGACAATCTTTGAATCATTAAAATTGTAAATATTCCAAAGGTACAATGTTATGTTTTAGTCCTTTAAATGCTGGTGTTAATTATTATTCAATACATTATAATGAAATTAATATATTATGTGCAACAGCAGAAGGTGTTTTTATGGAAGAATTTTACTTTCCCTGGGAAGGCTGGGAAGGACCCACAGGAATATCAGCATCAGAAACTGAAATAGTAGACATGGCTAATAATTGCCTTTTCCCTAGTTTATCAGTGCACCCGCAAAAGGAAATGCGTGGATAGATCATGTCTCTTTAAAAAAGATATGAGTGAGGCAAGCAGAGACGACAGAATCATTAGGGAACTTGAAACGTTATTTGATGTGTTTTGAAATATACAGGTTGAGTCCAAAGCTAAAGTTTACAATGTCCTGAAAGGAAACTTTGAAGAAATGAGACACAGTTAAAAAGAAGTGGGATAGGATAAAAACAAAATTAGCAGAAAATGGATGGTAGCAATCTAAAGATTCTGCTTGAAGTACAGAACACACTTATCCCAATAGTCAGTAATCCAAAGCTATTAAACAGCATCCCAAACGGTAATGGTTACCACTTTAAAAATACAATAGGATCCTATTTAAAAAAAAATATTATGACTTGCAAAAGTAAAAAGAAAATTAGAAAGGCCAAGAGAGAAACTTTAAGGTATATTGCAATGGAGGTTACCGAAGAAACAAAATAAGGCTCGATTGCCAAAACGTATTTCTCCTTCCAAATTTTCAGTGTAGAATAAACATTTATTTGTTCCTTAGTAGCCAATCCACACTGATGCAGTTTCCCACTTAAATACTAACAAATTCTCGACACTATTATATCATTGAAACATGAAAAAGATAGCACAGGTGGAAACTATGTGGAATATCATTAAAAGAAAGAACAGGAAGTAGTTCTTTATTCAAAGGCTACATGAGTATGGAAAAAGCTATCAACTGATCTTAAATGTCAATATAAAACAATATACTGTACAGATATAGGGATCTAGAATGCATGTCAAAAATCGCATTGGAAGAATGCACACTGCAGTATACTATAGTTTAATCTGGTATACTGCTATCAGCCCTTCAGAGATCAATAGGTGGAACTCATTTTGCATTAGAGGTTATAGAAATTGTAGCTTCATTTATAGTTCTTGAAACTATACTTTACAGTATATGTTATGTAAACATATAAACTACATAGGAACAAGAAATAGGTTTATTCCATGCTGAAAAGAGAAGAAAGAAAACACAACATTTCGGCCGTGGAGCCTTCTTCAGGTGTGAGGTGGTTTGAAAGCCTGGTCTTGGAACAGATAGCTGTGAAGAGACAGAATGCTGGTTTGGTGAGAGAAGGGCCGAAATGTTGTGTTTTCTTTCTTCTCTTTTCAGCATGGAATAAACCTATTGTTCCTTTGCAGCCTATGCATGCTGACGCAGCTACCCACCTGAACTACCATAAAATAGATAGCCAAGTGTCACAGATGTCGGAAAGGACAAACCGTGGAATGGCAGGAGAGCAAAAATAGACCCTGTGCGTAGCGGTGAGACGGGGGTTAGCCCGGGCTCAGCTGTTCAGGAAATGCCGTATAGAAACCTATGCCCCCAGGCCATGGACAGGAGTGACCTGGTGCTAGGCGGGTCTCAGGACATCTGAACCTCAATGCTGAGCGAGTAGCAGAGTAGAAGCAGGAAGTTTATATAGATATTGTATGAGCTTAACATGCAGAGGTTACATCGTTATATTGTCACAGTCAGGTGCCTCAGCCAGTCGCGGCTGGCATCATCCAAATCGATAAAGTTGCCATCTGAAGCGAGGGCAGGAGAATAGGATGTGGTCGGCCGTCTGCTCCTTGTCATCGCCGCATTCGCAAGTTGGGTCATCAGTGAGACCCCACTTGTGTAGGGTGGCCCGGAAACGGCCATGTTCGGTTCTTAGTTGGTTCAGCTTGACCCAGGCTTGTCTGGGTAGGTCATTTCCAGCGGGTTTGTTGGATACTTTGTCAATAAATTGTTTCAGTCGGTGGTTGTTATTATTCCACGCATCTTGCCACTTTTTGTTAGCCCAATGAGTGCCATTGTCACTGTTTGCTTCTTTCATAAGGCACCTCATTGTGTTAGAAGGTGAGTGCCGGTTTTCTAATCGGAGGATTGTGGTGTTCTGGTTGCAGATGGCATCGTGCAGCAGGTGGTTGGAGTCATCCGAGGCTTTCAGTGCAAGGTTGATGCAACTTGCTTCTCTGTGAAGGTTAGGTGGAGAGATGCCGCTGAGAATCGGTAGCAATTCAGTGGGCGTAGATCTAATGCACCCGGTTACAATGCACATGCTGTTGTTCAGGGCTGTGTCTACCTTCTTCATGTGGCTGCTGTTGTGTCAGGCAGGAGAGCAGTACTCAGCTACCGAGAAGGCCAGAGAAAGCACAGAGGTGCGTAAGATGGTGAAATTTGCACCCCAGTTAGTGCCAGCTAGTCTTCGCAGGAGGTTGTTCCTTGCTTGGATTTTTGCTGCTGTTTGTTCGAGATGTTGTTTGAAGGTCAGTGAGCGGTCATGGACAACTCCTAGATATTTCGGGCTTTTCTCAAATGGAATAGTTTTGTCTTCGCACTTGACGTTGATTGTTCTGTTAGCAAGGCGATCTGTCTTGGTGATGATAAATTTTAACCTCCAGTCTTTGAAGTAGCAGTTCAGCTTGTTCAGGTCATTCGATAGTATAGTTTCTATTGCTTTGATGTCTGTGGAGCAATGTATAATAGCAATGTCGTCTGCGTATATGTACTTATTGGCAGTTATACACGGCAGGTCAGCTGTGTAAATGTTAAATAGCGTTGGCGCCAGCACCGACGCAATTCTTAAGGTAAAATTTCCTGGAGGTTTCGTTGCCCAGTGTTAAGGTAAATGATCTGTTAGAGATTAGTTCTTAGATAAAGAGGACCATTTTCTTGTTTGGGATGGTACAAAGCAGTTTGAGTATGAGTTCTTTATGCCAGACTGTGTCATAAGCTGATGTTAAGTCCACAAGAACAGCACCCGCTTTCTTTTTTTCTTGGAAGCATTGTTCGATATCATCAACCATACAGCAGACCTGGTCAGTTGTTGATCTATTTGTCCTGAAACCTGCTTGTTCATTTGGGAGCTGTGGGTCTACGATAGAGCTTATTCTGTTGTATATTAGCCTTTCCATAAGCTTGAAGGTGATGTAGAGGAGGCTGATTGGCCGGTAGCTTTTTGGGTCCTCAGGTGGTTTGTTTGGTTTAAGAATAGCGATGACTTTTGCTGTTCTCCAGATCTTAGGCATTTTGTTTAGTAACAGGCAGTTGTTAAAAAATGCTAGTAGCCATTCTAAGGCAGGTGCAGAGAGGTGGATAAGCTGTTCAGGATGCAGGTGGTCAGGTCCTGGCGCTTTCCCTGCCTTGAGGGTGGAAATCGCTGCAATCAGTTCAGAATAGGTGAAGCAGCTATGACTGTTATCATCTGCTGAGCTGGCTCGCCAGCTGTCATGAATCTCTTGTTAAACTTTCCTGGCAAACAGCTTGTCTATGTGGGTTGGTTTGCCACTGTCAACAAGCACCTTTGCGACGTCTTTGGCTTTGACCTGGTTTTAGGTTTGTGGTTTATTGCTTTGGCCGGTCAAGTCGGTTGATGGTTTGCCAGGCTCTTCTACTGGAGTGCTTCATGTCGATTTCAGAGACCGTGTTGTTCCACTCGTTTCCTTTTGTTGTCCAGGTATTCTATTAGAGCCGAGCCGATGGATTGCGCTCTTTCTGTTGTGGTTGCTGACTCAAGTTCAGAGGCTAAGTTTGTACATTCTTCATCCCAGCTGGGAATGTAGGTCTTTCGGAAACCTCTTGGGATATGATTGTTAGATGTGGAGATAATCATATTGCAGAACCTTGAGTATGAGTCGTTAACATCAGTTGAGTTTGGATCTGGAAGTTTAAGCAGAAAGGAACTGGTTTCTTTGGTGAATTCAGTCCAATTTGCTTTTCGGAAGTTCCAGCGAGTGGATGGACTACTTGGAGTTGGTGTCACAAGTGCTGGATGGAACGTGACTACTGGTCTGTGCTGCGAGTTCGGGAATCTGCTCAGCACTGAGCGTTGTGGTGAAGGCATGTGGTTGTTTGTTGGGCCTGAAAAACACCAAGTCCGGGTTTGTTCCACTTTGCCACCTCGCAGAGAAGAATGTGTTGGCTTGTTTCTTATCAAACAGCAGAGTTAAACCTTGAATGGATGCCCAGTTGGTTAGGGCCTCGCCTTCTGGTGTGTTCTTTTAATAGCCCCAGTTGCTGTGTTGACAATTGAAGTCACCAGCATAGATGACAGGATGCCTGTATCTTGGAAGACTGGAGAACTGGGTACTAGGTGGTTTGTAGATGTTGACAATAGTAAAGCCTTCTATTTCAATAGCAATCCACTGTGTAGTATCTTCGTCCGGTGATTGGGCTACGTGCTTTGCGTTTTTGTCAAGTTTTACTAGGGTAGCCACTCCATGGTGTGCATGATAGATGGCACCTATGAGGTGGTAGCCATATATCTTGATATTGCTGTTGTCTTTGGTGTGAGTCTCTTGAAGAAGGATCACTTGAGCGTTATGGTCTTGAGCCAGGTGGTTGATGACCACGCATTTGGCTCTAGTTAGGCCTTCCACGTTGATTTGCAGGATACATGGACCTGTAGGTTCTTGAAAAACCCTTAGGTTATTTTCTTCTTGCGGAGTACAATTCATTACTGGTAAGCATTGCATGGTACAGATGCAGCCATTCAAAACGCGCGGGCGATACCGCATTATTTTCCGGTACGCTGTACACAGTCTACCGCAAGCTACCGGTAAATACCGCGAGTTACCGGTAAATACCGCTAATTACCGTAAATTCTCCTATAATACGACAAGCAAAATAATAGTATCCGGAATTTCCGCAAGGTGGAGCTAATAAAGCTCAACCTCTCATGTTTGAGCTGTGGCCATCAGTCTTTAACGAAGATATTACTAATAGTATTAATAATGAATGACCTTGGACAAGCTGTAAGTGTAAACTCAAAGTATTGCCCTGGTCAACATTCTTTTTTTCATTGACCGTCTTTGTAAAAGTAACACCACAGCATTTCGCAATCACGCATTTGTTTCCAATCATGCAAAGTACAGTGATTCACCATGCCTTTCACATTAAATATGTATATTTAATGTCTTAACTGTGCCCGTTTAAGTATTGAATATTCATATCTAATTTTACCACTGAAGGGAAATCTTAGTAACTGAGCATAAAAAGAATAGGAGCATACTGCAACGCGTGTGAAGGCCATAAACGATATTAATTTTGGAACATAAACATACAGTATATGGCTGGTCTCGGTACTTTAAAGAAAACATACACGACACATGGTTTCATTATGACCAGAATCGGTCTTGAGATATTTTTAACGTGATTTATAGTATTTGAGAGGTATGTCTTAACACCGATACTACAGTGCGTAAATACTGCTCACGTATATGTTTCTAGGTTTAAATTATGCATTTCATACGGTCAAATTACTTTTGAGCAACTAATAAGAAGCGCGAAACGGTATGCGTTTTAGTTTCGTTTTGTGCTGGGACTCTGCTTTTAACAATGTCCCCGTGGATTGATTAGAGATATCAAGTACATACAAGTCATTTTTTAAATGTTGTAGTTCGTCTTGTAAAAATGTTACGAGTACATCATCTATCAACAATTACACAGGTTCTGTTTCCATATTGCGGATTTTGGTTATGTAATATTATTTTCTAGATTTCACGTTGTGAATATATGATTTGGGCAAACAGAGCCGCAAAGAAGTACATTATGGGTTGTTGTTTTGTTTTTTTGCAGTTTTATCTAGAACAAGCGATGCTTAAACCTTTGTCTGATTCTTGTGAAACTATCCACACAACAGTTACAGTACCTAGGAGTACGCTGGGCAAATGTTCCGAGGTCAAATTCTTCCAGCACGGGGGTACCTTTAAAGCGGAGACACCTAAATCGCACCTAAATTTTTTGGCGCGCCTTCTCTTTAAAGCCCTGGCCAAATATGAAGACAGTACGTACAGTTATAATTCAAATCGAAAGCTTAACCTATGTAGCGGCGAGGCTTATTAATAAGGCAGAATTAAGTGTTTCTGAGCTTCCCAAATGAGGCCCCATTTCTCTGTTCATCTCTGCGGTGCAGCCACAGAGAAACTATTCATGCAAGCTGATGATTTAAGGTCCTAGGACAGCTCCCAAAGGGGGATGCACTTAGCTAAGCCTGGCTATCATGATCAATGGTCATCCATTGGCGCCTATCTGTCTAGGGAGTGCCAGATGGACATCTGGACTGCATTCCTAAGTGTCAGGAGTAAGTGACTCATATCTCACCTTGATCAACCAATCAGGGACTGGTAGGGCCGAGTAACCCACGTGGGACTCTGATGCCCATGGAACTTTCAGCCAATCAATGAGCTGAAGTTCCTCCAGGTAAAAACAGGCAACACAGAGAGCCTGAGAGATTCGAGTTTCAGTAAGATTCAGTAAGATTCAGAAGGGATTCAGGAGAATTCTGTGGACTATTCTAAAGGGAATTCGAAGGAGAATTCCAGGGCAGGACGGCCCAGGAGCAGAAGGCTCCCAAGGGCAGGACATTCTCGCAGAGCGCCTCCTGACCATCCTGAGACTCAGCCCGGACAACCACGGAACGGCCAGTGTGTCCGAGTGCCAGAACTTTCCTTTGTTCTAAGAGTCTAGAGTGGAGGTTGCCAGAGAGTAACCAGCAGCAGGCCTCGTGAACAGGTCGGAACTGTGGACAGCTGAATCACTATTCAGAACTAGCTCTTCATCAGGAATGAACCGGTCCTCTTCCTGACTTGCTGGGACCCACAGTCATCTTTTCTCCTGTGCGCAAACTTTGCTAGTTAAAGCCAACACTAACTAGCCGGTCAGTGAGCATCAGCAGCGCACCGTTGCAAGCCGCACAGCACAGCCTGGCACGCAGCCAGAGAGCGCGGATTGGACAGCAACAAGCCTGCAACTGTTTCTTTGTGCCCGCAGGAGATCTGAATCCCCAGAGATTGGATGAGTATTCAACTTCAATGCATTACAGCTCGAGAATTCAATTGTTATCCCAACCAGTTGATATCAATTTAATTCCTAAGAGTTATGTACTTGTTTCGAGTATCTAATGTAGAAGTTATAACCAAGTTCATTTACGAAACGGTCTAAATGAATGATATACTGAACGTATGTCCTTTTGATATGTGTAACACTTCGTAACTGATTGAATATATATCTTTTGTATTCTGATAACCCTCTCGATAAGATCTGTTAGTTTAAGGCATATTCTATGTATTAATAAATGTATCCTCGTGTATTAGTACCTGTGTGTGTGCGTTGTTTGAGTTATGTCGCATGGTTGGACTCTAAAGCCATCAAAAGAATGAACTTTGTGATTTACTGCTACAATTAATAATTGTCTCAGTAAATGCCCAAACCCTACAGAACTGGTGCCTTCAGAGAGCCACTAACGTTACATATTTGGCGTCCCTGAGCCGGTTTTCTTACACCTATCAGCAACAAAGCGAAATTGACACGATAGGCTACCTCAAACTGTCAGTTACACGACTGTGTATGTCGCTTAAGCCACTCCTATTTGGCATTTTAGTTATGGAGGCGAGAAGACGCCCCCCCCCCCCCCTGGGTGTCTGATTTGCCACCATCTTTAACCGCTTCGTGTCCGAATGGTAGTAGCTACGCGTACGAAATAAAGTTCATCCCAGTTACAAAACATATATATTTTTGTGGTAAGAGGGAGCAAAACATCAGTATTTACTGCTATTAATTAGTGTACGATTTATAGTTGAAATCTGAGCCTAAATATAAAGTTAAAATCTCGACAAAGTAATGTAGGAAATACAGAGAAAAGAAATCCTTTCTGACATCTAAAATCAGTTTCGATCAAGGTCTCTAAAACGAACAAGAAAAAGAGGATTTTCGGAGGGCAATTACGCTGTATTTATATAGGATAAGTGATTTATGAGCAATCTAATTTCTTGTTCGTTTAAAACAGTGAAATGTCAGCTGCAAAAGATCGCACCAGAAACAGCACTCTCTCTGCCTGTCATAGACGTTCAGGAAAGGCTGAATGAAGTCATGTCAAGTACAATAATTCGGTGATCAATAATAACGGTTGTAGGACAAGAAACAAAAGATAGTGAAAACTTAAGATTTTTAAGGCTAAAACTCAAATTCATTCTACAAATTAAGGCAAATGAAAATTCAGGACGTTAAAGTGCTAGAGGTGTAAAAAAATACAAAAATGCACATGAGCAAAAAGTTTTAGAAATGGAGCAAACAGAAAAAAAGCCATGTCTATAGTGCAGAAGAGGGATGCAGGAACACTTGCTTAGATATACAAAAAAAATCACAAAAAGGTGTATGTTACAAAAGAACATGCAAACATGTTCATCATGTACATGAACATGTACATCAATTTCCCTTCGCGATCAATAAAGTCTTATCTATAAACATGAAACAGAGTGAGGAATCAGAAAATTAGCTTGCATAAAAAACAGCAATTCTGTCAATGAGCCCTAAATGAATTAATAGCAACCATGGTTTCATGGAGGGCTTCTCAGATAGTTGGGCATTCAGGTAGATTGCCAGGTGAAAGGATTTGTAAACATACTTTGTTAAAGCAAGTTAGTTTTTTCCGCAACACATAAAATACATTTTTCCAAGAAAGTTTAGCCTTTGTCACTAATGAAACCACTAAATAAAGACATAAATATAGAAATCATAAGATTTATTTTATTCAATGTTGGTAGCAGGATGAACTGTGCTAAGTGTATATTTTGTCGCAGAGTTGCTGCAAGATGTTAACAGTGAAAAAAAGTATTTAGAAATGAGTTATTTCAAGAAGAAAATTTTCAGAATAATTGCAAATCTAGCAGGATAGAGAAAGCACAGAAAACAGGCAGTTAGATTGATCAGATTAGTATGAAAAGTTATTTAGCAAAGGGAATGAGAAGAGTGACAAACTAGTATGCTTTAGATCTTTTTATCTGAACCAGGGAAAACTGATCATGTTTCTCTATAACAATAATAAAAAACTTTATTTTATATATCACCTTTAAAAGTGGCATCTCAAAGCAATACAGTAGATATAAAAACAGATAAAAGGACCACAGATTACAAAGTAAATACATATAAGAAAGACAAGCAGTTAGAGGTGCTACCAAAATTAGAAAATGAAGCAGATACAGACACTAAGTCTTCTGAAAAGAAAGGTTCTGAGGTTAGATTTAAATGCACTCAGGGTACGTGACTGATATCACTGGGAATACAAATTGAGAGCTCTGGGGTGCAGCTAGAGAAGACCCTGTCACCCACAGAATGTAGATGTTCTTGAGGACAGCTAGAAGACCAGAGTCAGACGGACAAAGGTGGGGAGTAGACAGATAATAAGCCATATACTGTAGGTACTGAATGAGGATGAGGATTTTGAAGTTGACTCGAAACCTGATAGATAACCAATGCAAGGACTTGAAAACAGGTGTAATGCATCCCTGATAGGATTCTCGCTGTCATATTCTGAACATATTGAAGATTGCTCAGTGTGGATTTAATTTCCCCAGTGAACAGGATGTGCATTTATTAATTCTAGAAAAAAAAGCCTTTCTTGATTTCTCTAGTTCTTAGTTTCTCTAGTTCCCTTTAAAATAAACTATTATTCCATAATGCAGAGTATTACATGGCCAGTATTTACACATGATATTTGTGATTTCAAGAAATTAACACAAGCAGCTTTTGGAGATTTAAGTGTTGGCTGAGTTATTGCAGGATAAAAGACTAGAGATGTTGGTAAGAAGAAGATAATTTTGGGATAGCTGAGGAATACACTGATAACAAGAACACTTCCTAATGGGGTTAGGCATACTTTTGATGAAGATGATGAAGTTAACAGACTGTATGTTTACATAGATACTGAAATGAGGATTGTATTTTAGATTTGTGTAGTTGCTAGCGTTGAATCGCGTTTTGATTTAAATCGTAAACGCGTGTTTAAATATATGTGTTTAAAAGCAATATACTGTATAAAAGCGCTGATTCTTATGGAGTGTGTTCCGCGGGGGATTCAAAAAAAAATTTTTTTTAATCGCGTATCTAAGGAAAATTGCAGTATAACTTTGTTCATGCACAAACAGTGGCATGTTACATTATAATTTGGGTGTCTCCTCTTGCCAGAAAGCTCTAAATTGCAACGTAAATTGCAAAAATGCACTTGGAATCTGTCCAAGCCCTCCTAGGAAAATTATTTAAACTGCGACACTGATCATTCATCTGTAAATAAACTTTATTTTATATAGCGTTTTAAGCGAATAGGTAATTAGATTGCTCATAAACCTAATCGCTTTTTCTACATAAACACAGCGTGATTGCTCTCTGAAAATGCTTTTCCTTTATATTTAGGCTCAGATTTCAACTATAGATCGTATTATTATAAACTTTCTTGGAAAAATGTATTTTATGTAAACCATGTTTGCTATTAATTCATTTAGGGCTAAAATACGTTCATTGTCTTCCAATCGAGTCGAGTTGACATTGGAAGCTTGCCACTCCCGGACTGTTAAACCAACGCATTAGCATGTTAAAGCGATTCTATTGAGGGAGTAGCCCAGCTACCACTTAACACTGTACTTCCTACTTTGAATACCTGTGAAACCGGTTTAATTCGTCACAGCCAGCACTCCGGCAGAGAGGGGGTTGAGTAGTGGAAGCAGGCGAGATTTCCAGCGAAAGACACCTCCTCCCTCAAAAACCCAGTAAGCAGTAATGCTTTAAGTTGAAAATCGAGGTAGATTTTGAGGATGATAAAGAGGATAAACTGGGATGGGAGGAGGGTTTGGTTTTGCATAAGGGGCGGGATTATGATAATTGGAGGAATTTGCGAGAGTATAATGGTTTGATATATTTGATTTTGTATTGTGGTCGTTATCTATGTTTTTGGTTGGTATTATGTTTATATGGTTGTTTTTGTTGGTTGGTTGTTATTATGGTTATTAATAATACGATCTATAGTTGAAATCTGAGCCTAAATAAAAAGAAAAAGCAAGTGATTAGGTTTATGAGCAATCTAATTACTTATTCGTTTAAAACTCTATATAAAATAAAGTTTATTATTAATTTGCTAGACAGAGCGGTGAACATTATTATGCATAAGACAAAGATGACGAAATCTGTGTACGCTGTAAGGTTTTTACTTCTTAAACTTTTAAAATACACGCTTCGAACAGAAAGAATTCCTCTTCCTGGTACAGTACTGTATGTATAGCAAACCATCACGTCTTTTTTCTCCAATCAGAGGGGTGTCAGATGGTGTCAGCCAATCACTATTCTGAAGCCCTACCATAATCTCTGGTATGGGGAGACCCCAGAATTCTGTCCCATAGTTTAGACAGATGATAGATACTTTTATTGATCCCGTGAGGGAAATAAAGTAAATCATTTTCATTTTAGGAATATATTTTTCATTTTAGTTATAGTGGACATGGACATAAAAAGAAGAGTTCGCTGGCATTATATAATTATACGAATTACACTAATATAATTATATCTTATTAATTTCTTGAGATACGCGATTCTTTTAATACAGTCTTTGCTGTGCTCTAGAGGATCCTTGTGATATTTCGAGCTCTGGTTGAATGATAAGTGTCGCAGTTTAAATCATTTTCGTAGTTAGAAATTATGGAACGCTCTGTTAAAAGCAAGGGAGTTTTTATGTCCGTTGCAGTTCTTTTGCAACATGAATATAATTATATCGTTATTAATTTCTTGAGATACGCAATTCCATATTATATTCCCTTTTAATCAAATTCTAAAAGTATGCTTGTTGACTCCGGTATCACGTTAGTTAAAGACTTCGATGCTTAAAATGTTTAGGGAGAAATGGAATACTGGTGTGTATGTTTTCTTTAAAGTACCGAGACCAGCCATATACTATATGTTTAAGTTCCAAAATTAATATCGTTTATGGACTTCACACACGTTGCAGTATGCTCCTATTCTTTTTATGCTCAGGCACTAAGATTTCCCTTCTGCTTCCCTTCTGCTTTGTGTAAGGATGGTATCAAAAGCAATCTTAAGCAGTGAGAAAGCTGTGCTCAATGTATTTAAGGGACTTAAAAGTAAAAGGAGATGCTTCATATTGCTTGACTAATTTTAAAAACTAAGTTATAAATGCAGACGCTCCCTCGGTGCGCTGCTCTGGTACGCCGGCTCTTACACAGTGCCTGTCGGCCGTAAGCGTTACAATATACATACCCAACACTGCTTGTACCCATCTGTCATGCAAATAAAACACCTTGAATTGAATTGAATTGAGGGGAGAGGGGGGGAATACTAAAGCCAATACTGGCTCAATTACCCCAATGGGCTTTGATGTGCTAATGCATTGGTTTAACAGTCCGGGTGTGGCAAGCTTCCAATGTCAACTCGACTCGATTGGAATACAATGAACGTATTTTAGCCCTAAATGAATTAATAGCAAACATGGTTTACATAAAATACATTTTTCCAAGAAAGATTATAATAATACGATCTATAGTTGAAATCTGAGCCTAAATATAAAGGAAAAGCATTTTCAGAGAGCAATCACTCTGTGTTTATGTAGAAAAAGCGATTAGGTTTATGAGCAATCTAATTACCTATTCGCTTAAAACGCTATATAAAATAAAGTTTATTTAGAGATGAATGATCAGTGTCACAGTTTAAATAATTTTTGTAGGAGGGCTTGGACAGATTCCAAGTGCATTTTTGCAATTTACGTTGCATTGTCCAATGTTCTGTTGTAATACAGGCTAGAATACAGTTAATCTTAGCTTTATCAGCTTATTTAAAATAAATTTTTTGAATCCCCGGTGGAACACACTCCATAGGAATCAGCGCTTTTATACAGTATATCGCCTTTAAACACATATATTTAAACACGCGTTTACAATTTAAATCAAAACGCGATTCAAATCAATATTAATGTATATTTTGTAACGCATAGGTGACTATTCATTGTTATTAAAAAGACTTAAATTCGATCATGTTGTGATATTTAGAAATATAAATTTGTTTGGTGCGAGTGAGGTTTTATTTAATCTCTGAGCAAGGGAAACGTTTCATTTTTTCAAAGAAATGTTTGTTAAAAAATAAAGTCATAGTTCCATGGGATTCAATCACAGACCATGTGACATGGGAGTCAGGAAACTAACACACAGCGCCACCGGATTTAATAACACAATAAAAATGCTATAAAATAATGTGACTAGGCACAGAAAAAGTTTACAGCACAGTACAATAATAAATGCTGACCATGACTTTAGAAGCATAAATTACCTTACACTCAATTTAAACACAAGCTGTCTTTCTGTATGAACCTCTAAGCTGGTTCATACAGAAAATGTAGAAATGCATTAGCCTGATTATGATTAAAAAACACATAATTAAACACGCGTTTGCGATTTAAATCAGAACACGATTTAAATCAATATAAATGTTTATATTGTAACGCATACTGTCCAGCCTCCATTTCTCTATAAAAATTTACTCTGTTGCACACACACACACAATAGAAGCAGGAAGCAGAAGCAGGGACCGTTGTCAGAAGGGAAGAAGGTGACTATTCATTGTTATAAAAAATGACTTAGAATCGATCATGTTGCGATATTTTGAAATATAAAAGTCAATTGATTGTCCATAATATCGCTATTCTATTTTTTCGAAGAAATGTTTGTTAAAAGAAAAGTCCAGCACCAGCTGGATTCGAACACACAACCTGTGCGTTATTAGTCACGCACGTAGACCAGTAGGCTACAAGACAACTCGCATGAACAGGGAGGCGAAACAGCCCTACACAGCCCTGTCGCAGTACACGAATATAATCATACCGTTATTAAATTCTTTAGATACGCGATTCCATATTAAATTCCCTATTAATCAAATTCTAAAAGTATGCTTGTTGACTCCGGTATCACGTTAGTTAAAGACTTCGAAGCTTAAAATGTTTAGGGAGAAATGGAATACTGGTGTGTATTTTTTTCTTTAAAGTACCAAGACCAGCTATATACTGTATGTTTATGTTCCAAAATTAATATCGTTTATGGCCTTCACACGCGTTACAGTATGCTCCTATTCTTTTTATGATCAGCTACTAAGATTTCCCTTCAGTGGTAAAATTCAATATCTACAACGGGCACAGTAAAGACGTTTACAGTAAGTCTTTCTACAACAGACCAACGGACCACGAGTGCCCCTGTCGGTCAACCAATCACGTACCGCGGTAACCAGCGTCATCTTGCGTCATGATACGCGACACCGCAGCCAATTACCTGCGGTACGTGTCTGTACCGCGCACTTTGAATGGCTGCATCTGTAAGTTCGATTTGAAGAGCTTTTTGCCGTCAGAGACGTTGCCCGGAGGTCACTATGAGGAAGTAGCTCTTCTTGACCCCCAAAGCAGGAAGTAAATAGGCTACACAACAAGACACACCAGAAAGAAATGAATAATCACAGGGAACTAGGAACAGGAGAAAAGTATAGCGCCCTCTAGGTGTACTGAGCGTGACACCTAGCTACCATTTTAAAATGTAACATGGCTGTACAATCTTCGTTTTCTGAAAAGGCTCATGAATGGAGCTTGGATCGGACCTCAGTTTTTTAGTGTTCCTGGTTTCAGGGAAATACTCAGAAAACAATCAATTTCATGGAGTGACTACAAACTAATCAAAACAACTGAAATTGTTGCTATTGAAATTTGCCGTTATATTGCTGAGGTACAGTATTCACTGCTCAAAACATTTTAAAATCATTTTAATGATTGCTTGCAAGACTGGTGTGAATAAAGGCATCTACATGAAAGCAGACTACTAGAACGACACTAATACTGTAGTTGATGTACAGTATGGATATCTGTGGATATTACTTTACAGAATTCTTTTACATGCATTTCACATCGGGAAATGTAGTTTTTTTCCATCTATTTATCTCACATGACAAATTAAAAATTACATGCTGGGAAGGATACATTTTACATTCTGTTTTAAATAGATCTTTTAAAAATACAAATAAAAAAAACTTGTATGATTGACTTGTATGTGTATGATTGGTGTGAGTGTGTGCGTGAATGTGTCCATGTGTGCCCTGTGAAGGACTAGCTTCTGCCCCAGTGTGTATACTGCCTTGCACCTATTGCTTGCTGGGACAGGCTCCTATCCCCCACAACCCTTTGTTGGATAATGGATATTGGCTAGAAAATGAATACATGTTAATATACTTAAATTTTAAGTTTCATTTAGTTGAATACATGATGATAATCCATAAATTAAAAAAAATACTTATTATGGTAAGGGATTATTATATATTTGGAAGACAGATATGTTTTACATAACACTTAAATGAGATATCACTAAAATGCTGTATATGATGGTAATACACCTTTAATTCAGTTTTAAAGTAGTTTTAATAATATATTAAATATATTTGATAAATCTTTAAAATAATTCAATTCACTCATTTAGTTTACTATATAAGCATTGACAAGGCTGTAGTACTTTTAAAACAGTAATGTTTATTTGTTTTACATATGGTTTTAGATTTTTATGTTTACATTTTTGTTTTTAAACACAAATTTTACATTTTATTTTGAAGTCTCTAATCTTTTTTTTGTTTTGAACACAATAGTTTTAAGGTCTCTGACTTTTATGGTATTCAGAAAGCTATTGTGGAAGTCATTACAATGGAAGAAAGGTCATAGGATTAGATGGCAACTAAAAATGGCCTTATAAAACAACATTATGTGTAAACTATTCATGACAATCTGCAGGAGAGGTGTTGTGCTGACTTGACTTGATTGCAAGTGAAATCTTCTAAAGCAATGGTTCTCAGCTGTAGCCCTGAGTGGCCCCTGTGTCTGCTGGTTTTCATTCCAGCTGGGCCCTTAATCACAAGTGCTAACTGAGGCATGTAATTGTTCTGCTTGCTTGTTTAGACTTAAATTATGTTGCTGATTTTCTCCCTTATTTCCAACTAGAAAGCTCTTATGAGGTGATAGATGTGGGATGATAATGCACAGGTGGCAAAGACAATACATCATACATTCATACATTAGTCGCTTTTGCTTAAATTGGTTATCTTTTACCAAACACACCTGAATGGGAGGAATTGTGAAACTCAGAAACTGTAAGCAATTTTATAATCACTTGCAAATTTCAAACCCCATTTCAAACCTTTTTTAAGAACTGAAAGAAAATTTTAAAATACAAACAAAATAGAAAATTGAAATTCATTTTCTTATGATTTAGCAAACTGAATGGTGTGAATTCTTGTTAATTTCTGTAATCAAACATCTATATGGAATTTTGGTGAAAGATTTATCTAGTAATCAATCACAAAGAGTCCTTATGGATGGCATAATCTCCGAATAAATAGTTTTAATGAATGGCACTCCACGAGAATGTGTTGTTTTCAGTGTACAGAAATGAAGTGCAGAATGCAGATGTTTTTCTTTAGCTTGCTTAAATATTCTGATGATATGTCCTTGGTTGGCCTTCTGTAGCCAAGTTAATGTTTTGATGAAACACTCTACTTTGACAATTAACTCTTATTAATTGGTGCCAGTCAAGCACTTTGGAAATTACCTCCAAGAAAAATAAAATCAGTGCTACACTCAGGCAAACCTGAGCCAGCCAAATTTCACATCAACCGATAAATATAAATGGTCAACTTGTGGAGATTGTTCCTTGTTTTAAATATCTGTTTTAATAACAAACTAAACCTTGCGATAAAGATGATGTTTTTTAAAAAGCCATGCAGAGATCATTTATTGAGAAGGATGAGAGGTTCTGATGTAAACAAACATTATAGAACTGGCCTACATATCTGGTAGAGAGTGTGCTTTCTTTTAACATCTCCTCTTGGTACTGGAATTTTGTTACTGTACATGAAACATTTAAAAGAACTCACTCTTGCTGTGCTGTTAGTCTTTTAAACTCTGATGCGTGAATCACTTGCATTAACAGCATACTCACACCTTAATCTTGTGTTTTTGTACTATGTGGTATTTTTATTGATAAATTATTACTTTCATTGTATGCATCTGTAATACAATCTACTGATTGATTTATGTACTCTGTACATACACTGTTTCTATTGTTATTTTAGTGAACAAATATCCTCTCTATGTGGACAAATAAAGTAGATTCTGATCCTGATTCTGAGATTTGCCCACTGTACATGTCATGAAAAAAAACAAAAAAAGAAGAAATTGTGGTCCCCCATCACCATGTATTTGAATAACTTTTTTAAAGCTAAGACACTTACTGTAGGACATGCAGAGCAAGAATTTTCTTTTCTACCTGAGTTCACTCGATTTACTCAGTTATTGGTCTGATTGGTCTAAATGAGTGTGTTTATAGGTCTATAGCTGCTGCGAATTCTAAGTAGTCTAGAAAAACCTCAAGGCTGTGATTCCCTAGGAATAGCACTCTTTGTGAAGTCTTGCTCCTCTTTGTTTTGGGTTTAAAACACTGAATGATAGACAGTAAGAAGCTATTTGGAACACAGCTCTTAAGTTAGAATTTTAATGTGTTCTTTTTTCCCAGATTAATGTGCCTGCTTTTTTTTGTGAATTTAAATGTAACTCATGTGTTGAACTATGTTATGCGCATAGCTAAAATTAGAAAATTTAGCTGAGTTTGTGTCTGAGAACTTCTAATTTATAATTGCCACACTGCTGCTGATGATATTTTACACAATAGTGAATTGTTAGAGCTGCTGCCTGAAAAACATATAACAGTTTTTATAAGCTTTTTAGAATAGGATTTATAGTTCTGACTAGTTTATTTGCATTTTTACTTGTTTGCATTTGTCTAATTTTATTTAATGGCTTTCTTAAATAGATTGGGTTATATTATTACATTTTTTCATCTGAATGCTTTCTAAAGACAGCATGCTAATCCTCCACCCTTTATTTGTACTTACTAGTCATGTGTGTTAATTCTGGCAGGTTCTGCTATAACTATTTGAATTCCCCATTTTCATTTTAACCTCTTGTTCATTATAGATAAACCCAAGAATCACAGCTCATTAAGAGGTTAAGAGGAAAGTGCTTTTAAAAATTAAAATTAAAATCCTACCCTTAATCTGCTGGTGTATTTGAATAATTTACTTCGTATATCTGCTCTGAAAGACAGAACTTCGTAAATGCAGCGAGGATGTCAAGTAGGTCATGTCTGAGGTACTTTGTATGTATAAAGGCACTCTAACTCTACTTTATTATAATTAATTTATATAGCACAGGCTTTTATGCGAAGTGGGTAATAGGGGATACTGTTTTAAAAATTACTGATTTGTTACAGAAGTGCTGGTACCTATTTAACCTTCCTCATGGACAGCTGCATCCCCACCTGAGATTTGAATCCATGACTTTTCAGTCAGGAGCCTAGAATCTTAGTTGATATTTCACACATCTGCTGCCAAACAAAACTATTATAAGGTACATTAAATGAGGCAAATATTTAAAGGAAAATGTCCCCTACTCTTAAATGAAAGAATTTTACAACCCAATCTGGGAGATTAAACATAGTACCAATAATTATCTTCAACAATTGAGTGGACTGGGGTGTAAACAACAATTTCTTTCTGGAAATATCCACTTAGACCGTTAAGATGGAAGGTGGATGTGAAAAGTGTAATAAGACCAAAACTACTACATTACTGTCTTCTACAAAATAAGCTGGGGAGGTTGACAGCTTCTAAAATAAAAGTGTTGGGATAGGGGTCATAACCAAGACAGAGCTCTGTCACCTTTTGGCAAAACAGTGATGGTGCTGAATGACTGCAGGCTGAGGTCACTAAGAGACATGCTCACTTTTGAGGTTGAATAAGGAAAAGCCTGTCTACAGGTCCTCATTCTCCTTCATCATGTATAGGTATAGGAAGACTGTATACCACAGAGCCTTCTACACAAGGTGACATCACCTACTTGGAATCTGGATTCTGAATTCTTTTTTGGTCTTTTGGCACAGCAGCATTCACTGTTGTTTTGGGAGTTGCTCTGAGCTGGAGTGGTCATGATCAGATCTGACAGTGGCAGACCTGCACTCATCACATTGGCATATGAGGTTATTACCACAAAGCTGAACCTTAAACAACTGGCAACTCTAGACTGAATGGGTAGATTCTAAAAAAATAGTTGTCAGTTCCAGATTTTTTTTTTAAATGTTACGGGCTAGGTTAGGATTGCCGATGTGGGTCTTGAAAGGAATAAACTAAAGGAAAACTGACTTGGTAGTGCACTTTTTCTCTCTTTTTCCAAGAAAGAAAATAAAATTTAAAGAGAGAAAAACTCTCCTAGATTATTCCTAGAGATGAGAAAAAATAAAAAGGAGAAAGGCAAATATTTTGGTCCCCTCTCCATCTCTCAAATGTCAGGCTTTCAAGCTGCTTCGACAAGGCTGATTCATTTTGGCTCATTCATCCTTCTCACTCTCTCAGCCATCAGCTGCTCAAGCTGCTTCAGATAAGGCTACTTTGCTCACTCCTAGAGCCCTGGTGTGCAGTGCGTAGAGTGCTCATTCCTCAGCTTTTACCGCCACTCGCCTACTAACAAAAGCACCAATTTAAATAGGAAGCACAGCAGCTGCTGTCCATCATGGTAGTATCAAGCGGCAGCTGTGGCCTCTCAGACAAGCTTTAGCTAAAACCTGTTACATTGTAATATTACATATTCTTCTTAAAAACATTTTTCTTTGTGTATAATGCTATTTATTCTGTAGTAAAACCTAAGAATAGTTACAAACGAGAGGAGGTCATTCGGCCTGTCTAATGCTATCTAGTTCGATAGTTCCTGATTGATCTGAGAACTTCATCCAACTATTTATTGACGCAAGCCAGCGTATCAGCTTCTGAAGAAGTCCACTGGGTTGACTTTGTCA
This sequence comes from Lepisosteus platostomus, assembly GCF_059453375.1. Classification (NCBI taxonomy): domain Eukaryota; kingdom Metazoa; phylum Chordata; class Actinopteri; order Semionotiformes; family Lepisosteidae; genus Lepisosteus; species Lepisosteus platostomus. The sequence continues at coordinate 18,092,641 of NC_142611.1, forward strand.
ATGCCTATAAGGATAATTTTTACATACATGGTTGAGACACCTTTTCTGTTTCAGACTAAATAAAAAATAATAATGAAATCAAGTAAATAATTAGATATAGAATGTTGATAGAATTTTAATATTTTGCTGTATTCCAGTTCCATTATAAAGTTTGTAGGAATAACTTAATACTCATATTAGATGAGTATTAAGAGAGAATACGTTTTATGGGTGACTACAAGGTCGTAATTTTATGAGAAGTAAGTCCTGTACATCTATTTTTCACTGAGTATGAGCAGAAAGGAGCTTTTAGTGTTCTTTTCTTAAAGTTGCATCACCTCCTAAATCAATTTACTTTTACTTTGAGCATGACTGAGGAATTGGGAACCAGTTTCTCCTTTGGAAAGGTTCCCGCACTTCTCAACAAAGATGAGACAATAAATAGGCAGCTATTATTCTCAGAGTGAGAATGAAAGGCACTCTCTGCAGGTGTGAATACTTTGGAGAAAGGGCACTGGGAGACTGAGAAAGGAGATCAGCCATAGATGAAGCAAAAGACAAGGGGTAGGTGGAAAGACTGACCACAGGTAGTGAATTAAGCTGTTGTGCCTCTTGATGACATGATAGAGGATACAGAGCAGCACATGAATAGGAAGCCTGCTAGGTTCTTTCGATTGTTTGATCCCTCCATGCCTGTCACAAGTCCCCGAGTTTTATACTCCTTCCCTTCTCTGTATTGATTCTGCCAAGATCATTTGCTTTCATCAAGACTCTGCCTTCAGACACATTGGTAGCCACTATTAGGATGTTGCATCTAAAAAATAAGACTTACTATGCAAAAAGGAAGCCTTTTATAAACATTTTATTATTGCAATTATACCCTTCTGTTTTATACCACTTTTAACACTTATGTGCTAATTGGTATTTAAAATTGTTTTTTATTTTTACTTTTAGCTTAAATATTTTATACATGTTCAATGAAAAGTTACACTGCTAATCCTTCCATTAAAAAAAAAAAAGAAAAATTATATTAATAAGGGGCGGAGCGGTGGCTCTGTGGCTAAGGATCTGCGCCTGTGGCTGGAAGGTTGCTAGTTCAAATCCTGTGGCTGGCAGAGGAATCCTACTCCATTGGGCCCTTAAGCAAGGCCCTTAACCCCAACCACTCCGGGGTTGCTATATAAATGGCTGATCCTGCGCTCTGACCCCAAGCTTCTCTCCCTGTCTGTGTGTCTCATGGAGAGCATGCCAGGGGATGTGAAAAGAAATTCCTGATGCAAGAAATTGTATATGGCCAATAAAGTGATCTTATCTTATAAGCCTACAGTACCTGGAGCCTATTCCAGAAGCAAAGGGGACACAGTGGGACTACAGGAATGGACAGCAGTCCATTGCAGTGTACAAACATTAGCATTAACATTATGTCAGTTAGCATAACTATCATATCTCTGACAATGGGAAGCTCATGCAGACACTGGGAGAATATGCAAACTCCCCATTAAAATCACACCAGGCACGGATCAATTCCTGGACTTCAGAGCAGTGAGGTAGCAGTTCTAATTCCCATGATACTATGCAACCCTAAACTGTTATAATCCTGTTTAGAAATGATATAGTAAAGTTGTAAAATTGGTCATTTGAGTGGATTTATAAGATGTAAATGCAAGCTTAAGCTTAATTAATAAGCTAATCTCTGGAAAATGGTATGTTAATAAATGTAAATATCTACTATTGTCTAGTTTTCTGCAACCACATAGAAAGATATTGAAGAAGAATGACTTCTAAAAAGGAGTGAAATGGAAAAAATAATCCAGAAAAAAATATAAAAAATACCACAATGAAACATATTGGAAATAGGTCTTATTTTCAGAGAAAGAAAGTTGATATGATCACATTTAGCTAAAGGACAATCATACTGAACATCATGGATGACAGCTAATATTCACAACAAATCATCACCACAACATTTCTTTACATACTCCCAAAATACGTGTGCAAGCCATAGGGGGCTACAATTACAGATTATCTTCTAGATATCACCAAAGGGCCTGTGTTTTTTCAACACAAATCAGTTGATTTGTGATTGATTGTTGATTGATTAGATAGATCAGTACAGGATTTTGGTGCACATTCTCACATGGGCCTATTGAAAAGGGTATTTGGTATATAAAGGGTTTTAATGGTGCTAGTGGGGTTGAAGCTTTTGAGGACACTTACTTTGTTGTAAGACTTGGAAAGGCCTGCAGTAAAGCCTCCTGAACATGCTACTATACTGTTCTTGTGGAGTTTTGCATTTGACAAGTGTAGTTCTCTTCTCCCCCTGCCAGGATGCAATCTCAGTTACTTGCAGACTCTGAGTGTGCACAGCTCCAATCCCTAGACAGCAGATGAATGTGCCATGCTGAAAGACTGAGCCTTCTGCAGAGGGAGAGTTCCACATGACCCTAGTGACAAATGTACTGTATCTCTGCTTTGTGCCTGCCAAGATTGAATCACAGTCACTAGTGGGCCAAGAACTAGACAGTGTCACATTCTAGACAGTGGGAGTTCTGCTGGGGCACAATTTTATACTGTCTAGATTTCAGAGGTAGATGACATCACTTCTTTAACTTTGTGTTTGTTAAACATTGAGCTCTGTTTTACAAGCACAGATCTTATGGACTATCCTAGGTTAGGGTAGGATTTGTAACAAATCTGTAGGGTATCTGGTGTTTGCCATATGCAGCACTTCATTTACTGTTTTGCCTGTAACACATCATAGTTCCATTCTATTTTTGGTCTCCCATATGACCTTTCCATTTGTTGAAATTTAAATGATTTTTATAGACTAACTCATGTTTGTCTACTTTTGTATCTACAGTACTTCAACTGTCACTCTTCGATTGTTTCTAGCAGCTTATAACCGATTGAGCAAAGTAATTGTAATATTTCTTACCTGGCTCCAAAGTGTTTTATTGCTAATAGTACTTTAAACAAAGAAAATATATTGAGTTATTAGTTGTAAAATAACCTTAGAAAATAGCTTGTGTGTGTCTAAGAAAATAACTCAGTTACTACAATTGTTTGATTGACAACTGAGGTTGGAACAAAAATATGAAGACAGTCCAGGACTTGAGTCTAGGTGACACCCCTGATTTAGGGTCATTGTCACAGTAACAGCCCTGAAGTCCTTTTTGCACCATTTTAACACCAATTTATCACACATTTTCTCATTCTGTTATATGTTTCCACTTTATCAATCCACCTGTTGTGTCAGTTTTATTTCAAATGTAAGATGTGTATAAGCAGCCTATATAAACTCAAAAGCACTTTGGAATCCTTCAAGCTGACAAGTGCTATAAAATATCAACATGGGCACACAACCTCATTTTCGTGTCTCAGTGACATACAGTATGTCTAGCAGACACCGCCTTTCCTTTAAAATAATATTCCTATGTTTTTTGGAGCACTCCTTAATTAAACATTCGGTTCTAGTTACTGGTTATACAGTAATATGTATGATAAAGTATATTCCAAATATTGTTGTCTTTAAAATCTTTGGATTGAATTGGATATCCCTTTACTATTGAATAATGTATATAATTGTTTTCAAAACTTTAAATCCACTTTACGCAATTACTGAACATTGAGTCTCAACTTTGTTTGAATGTAATAAATATGTCAGCAACATATTGTGCTTTGTTTTCTTTTTTTCTTTACAAATGAGTAAAACAAGGATATGAAAAGGTAAATTAAATAGGTCCGTATGTTTATATGTTTATAGCTTATATTTGATAAAGAAGGGAGATAATCATGCACAGCACTAAACATTTTCAATCTTTACTCTGTTTCTTATAATATCTTCATTATTATACAGTAAATACTTAAAAATACTGAAAAATAATAATGATATTCTGATGTAGCTGCTGTATTCAATAACAATTGCCATTGTATAGGTTAGATTAGGAACATCATGTGCTATATGGTGTAGCTGTACACTAAGGCATAAATATGTTTCCTGTCCCGCCAACAATTTAAAAATGTTTTAACCATAGTCCCAGGAGCAAAGATGTACTTTTAATCTTCTGCAGGTCCAAAGCAAAAATGAGGTCAAATATCATGTAACTTGCAATATAAACTAACCACCATATAGGAAAGCATTCAAATTCGTCATGACAGCAGAATTAAAAACAATATTTACAGTATCTGCTTTTACCCTGCAATATTTACTATTTTGTACAATAACATACAGTATATAAGGTCTTTAGCAAATTGAAAAAGTGCATTTAACATAACAAAATGTTGCATTCATAGAGAACATAGTATGTACAGTGCTGTGAAAAAAGTATTCGCAGCAAAGCATCCCCAAACCATGACACTACCACCACCATGCTTGACCGTTGGTACTGTATGTCTCACTTTCTGCATTATTGCTTATTTTTCATAGTGAAAATTATTAGATCTTCAACCAAAACCTAATATTAGGTAAAGGCACCCTGAGTGATCAAAATTATGCAAAATTATGCAACATTCAATTACCCTTCTGAAAAAGTACCTACCCCTTGGACTTGGGCTAATAACTGAATACAACAACTTTAGTAGAAATAACTGTAAACAGACATTTCCTGTAGTTATTAATCAGTATCTCACAGCACTATGGAGGAATTTTGGCCCACTACTCCATGCAGAACTGCTTCAACAGTGACATTTGCGAGTTGCTCAAAAATTTGTGAGTTTTGAGCAGAAACGGCTTGTTTCAGGTCCTGCCACTTCAGTTTTGACTTTGATTAGACCATTCCAAAACTCTACATTTCTTGTTCTTCAATCACTTGGATGGAAACTTGCTTGTATTTTTCAGATTATTGTCTTGCTGGATGATCCAGCTGCTCTTCAGCTTCAGCTCAAGGATGGATGGCTTGACGTTCTCCTGTAAATTTCTCTGATTCCATCCAGAATTCATGGTTCCTTCAGTGATGGCAGGTCATCCAGGTTCTGATCAAAGAATAAAAGCATCTCCAAAGTATAACACCACCTCCATCATTCTTGACCATTGGTATGACATTCTTACTGTTGAATGCAGTATTTGGTTTTCACCATACATAACGAAGCCATGTTGGCCAAAACGTTCTACTTTTGTCTCATATGTTGGCAGATTAATGTTCCAGAAAACTTGAGGATCTTGCGTCTAAGTACATTTTGGCAAACTTGAGGAGAGCATGTAAATTCTTCTTAGTGAACAGTGGTTTCTGCTTTGCTACTCTGTTATAGATCCCATTTTTGCACAGTTTTTTTTTTCTTTTTGTGGCGTCATGAACGTTAACCAACATTAGCCAAGGTGAGAGAGGCCTGCAGATCTCTAGATGTTGGTTGAGGGTTCTTCGTGAGTTCCTGGGCAATTTAATGCCTTGCTCTTGGAGAGATCTCGGCAGGATGACACTCCTGGGAAGATTCACTACTGTCTCTTTAAGGATATCCAAAGGTGGAGATATGGATCCTGTGCAGCCGCAGGAGTAGCCGGTAGACAAGGCAACAAACTATCCGAATCGAGAGGCGAGATCATGGTCAATGTGAGTAAGGAGGGTCGAAATCCAAGATAGACACTGGAGGCGAACAATCCAAGACGAGAGGCGAGATCGTGGTTAAAGAGAGAAAGGTAGTTTGAAATCCAGGACAAACACAGGAGGCAAACAATCCGAAACGAGAGATGAGGTACGAAGTCAAAGGGCAAAAGGGGAAGTCCAAAATCCAGAGTGTCACAAGGTATAGGGTACACCAGGTAGAGCTCTAAGGGAGATAACTCAATACCGAGCAGTGGGAAGTGGGTTATGATGGTATAAATAGCGCAGGGTGCTGCACGGTAAAGTGTGTGCAGGTGGATTAAAACGTGCAGCGGCGCTTGCTATTATTAACCCGCTGCTGGTGCTGATTAGTTCGCTTATGGGTTGATCTCCGCCGGCTGGTGGTCATGACATTCTCCATTTGGCCAATATGGCTTTGACTGTGGTTTGATGTAGCCCCAAAAATGGCTTTGTAACCCTTTCCAGACTTATCGACATCAACAAGATTTTCAAACATTTCTTTTGATCATGGCATGATGTGCCTCTAGAACCTGTGTGCTGACAAATTGATGGTAAGGGCCAGTTTTATATTGGGAGGGGCTGGCACACAACAGGCCTAAATGTCAGCCAAAGTATTCCAAGAGCTAATTATCCCTTTAACTGTGTTGAGTTCACCAGGAGGGGGTGATAGCGTTTTCACACCTGAAGATTGCATGTTTGATTATCTTGCACATCAAACAATTTTTTTTCTCAGACTCTGTTCTATATACTAAACCAGAGACCAAATTTAATGTTAACGTCTGCCCATATACAGAAATTAAGATGGGGTAAATACTTTTTTTTCATGGAACAGTATGTCTGCATGACTTGAATAATTAAAGTTAGGCTTTACTGAACATGCTGTATATAGAAGACAGAACATGAATTGTTAATATAATATTACATATAGAGAGTTTTGCACTGAGAAGAATACACCCATTAAGGACATTTTTTAAAGACGACAGAGTATTTAATCCCTGAGACATCAAGGGCCTGAATTACATCCAAACAAGTATGGCAATGCCCTGGGAAAACTGTACAAACAGTGACCCCATGGCCATTTTCACACTAGGCAGCAAGATAATGAGACATATCTTGGAGACAGAAGAGGGAGAAAATGAATTAGATTGCATGTCTGCTTTTCTGTATAAAATTATCGAATTCTACAAAAAAATGGTAGAAATTCTACAGTTTAAGGAATCATGCAATGATAATTTGTGTCTGCCTGTGTTATGAGGGGAAGGTTCTTTCATGTCATACATGTACCATATATACAGTCGCCTTTATAGGCTGTTCAAATATATGTGCCAAGTAGCACTGTAAAAATAGTTTGGATTTCTGAGTAACAAGCACATTTCTAAATTAAACCCTGAAAAGAGGAAAAGTTTGTGAAGTTCCCTAATTGCAGAAGCCATTCTTGACCGAGACAATATATCAGAATATACAGTGAGGTAGGAATTACTGGTCTTCCTTAAAGAGCATCATTTCTTTCTACTCTTTGCTAAAAATGCACTCTTTTTAATGTAAATATCTTTAAATTGAGTGCTTTGGAACAGCTGAACAATTATAAGCCTCTGACAGTGACAGCTCGTAAGGGAAGGCAGAATATATTTCAAAAAGATTCTCGATCATTCACCCAGATACCACTTAAAATCAGTAATAATGGAGAGAATTCCAAAAGGACATTTCCTGCATATACCTTAGTTTGCCATTTGCTAATATTTCGTTTCCAACAGAAAGAGAAAATGAATTTTGTTTCTGGCAATCATTTTCCAGAAACTTCCCAAGCCAAATTTCACTTCTACCCAGAAACCAAGATGAACCCTTCAGAAAGCTCAGGGATTTCCAGGTGGATGAAAACTCCAAGGAATGGGACAATATCAGTAGGAGATATATCTATTCTCCCATTATAACCAAAGTACTTCTTTTCCCCACTTAGGATTCAAGATGCAAAACAAAACACTCAGACTGACAGTATGTCTCAGAGGACAAATGAGTGTTGTTGCCTTTCCTGTATCAGCATGGGAACACAGTGACTCAGGATGAATAGCAATTGGCACTATTCAAATATGGGTGTAGAAAGAAAAATAATTTGTAGTTTGTCAAGTAAAACATGTCCACATTACTTAGTTACACAAATAAAAACAAATAAAGGTTTCAAACAAAAGGAGACGATTTGACCCATTTTCACATTTACGGGAAGATAAAGTAACTAATTGATCCAAGGACCTCATCTAGTTAAGGTAGTTAGTAGCAAGCACAAATTCTTCCACTTTAAATGAATGCTTTATTCCCAATATTAATATTAATTTAATTTCAAGGCATGTTCTCCTTAGTTTCCTTTCTGAGCATGAAAATACTTGTTTGGGGGCGGCTCTCCAGTAGATCAACAATTAAACGCAACCATTAAAAGGGCATGTGGAGCCCTTGAGCCCACTGAGCATGTCATTAATAAATTAATAAAAGGAAAATAAATGATGATTTAGACTCAAACTCATCTATCCATTTTCTAGCTGCTTTATCCAATACAGGGTTGCAAGTCACCTAGAGCCTATCCAGGCAAGCAACGGATGCAAAACAGGATACACCCTGGATGGGGTGGCAGTGTGATGCCAAACCTTTCTTCTAAAACAGTATAAGCTGTTGCATAAGCTGGATATGTTTAAGTTAATTTGAAATAATAATAAAAAGAAATAAAACAATGATTACCATTTTTGTTGCCTACTACTTTCCAACCAAATTCAAAAAAGAGCATTGATTTATTATATTTTGTCCCTGATTGGAATTTGGCTTGTGCATACTAATCATTTCAGTCAATCAATAAATATTAATTCTGATTAAGAACACCATGAAAGATAGTTATGTGATTAATCTAGAACATGCTTCATTCTACTTGATCAGCTAAGAAATCCAGGGAGTTTCATTTTATGTTCAGGCATTATGCAATTGCCTTTATCTCTTATATAGTGTCTAGTATGAAACTGGAAGTTCAGGTTTTTTTTGTGGAATAGGAGGGAAATCTGAGTGTCCAGCTCTCCAGTCTCACAAGCACACTCAAATCTCACATTAACATACCATCCATGGGTAGAGACAGGAGCTTAATAATCAGCCCTCATGCCATTCCCCCATAAAGGCTGGGGGAATACAGTTGAGTCTCTTTCTCTCCAGTTTTTACTCTACAAACTAACAGGACAGCCATTAGATTAGTAGCTTGTCCACATCCTGAACCCTCCACTCCTCTTCTCAGCTGGGGAATAGAGTCTTCTGTTCTTTGCTTTTCTCACTATTAACTGGTGACCAACCCTTCCAGCTCAGCAACCACCATTCACTCATTCAGAACACAAATTGAATCCACTCAACTCTGAAACAGAAAACACACAGAAGAGAAGACCTGCCGCAGTCATTTTCCAGCAGATCCATTCATACTCCAGGGAAGACTGCATTGACTCTCTCCTGCTACTCGTTCCCAGTATACCACTTGCACACATGCCAGCACTCATCACATGTCTCTACAGTGCTATATCACATCTCAGGCAATCCTACCTATCAGCCTTCCAGTGCTTACAAATTTCCAAGTTTGCATTTCACTTGACTTGTCCTCAGAGCTCCAGAACACACCTGCACACAAACTCTTTCCTAGTAGTGTCAGCCACACAAGACATAACAGCTCACAGTCTCTAATGCCATTCCATGCTAAGACAAATGCAATCTCACATTCTTACACTTCAAGCTACTGGCTGCGTGACCAAAAAAGCTGATTTCCCTCAGACCCTTCTGCTTCAATACATTGTTGCCCATCGGTAAAAAAACATTCCGAGTTTCCAAATTTGGTTTCCACACTGTCCATGTGTCCACAGCTGATGTTACTCCCAGAGAGACTAGATAGACAATTTAAATAAGGCATTCTCAGCTGTGATCGATTAGCACACCAACTCCCTTCAGCAAAACCAATCCCAAACAAACACTGTGAAAGATGAAAACAACTGATGAAGTAAACAGTAAAAAGGGTTAGCAGGATAAAAGAACACATTACCCATTATTCACAGTGGCAAACTATCACGGATGTAGGAAGGGACGAACCATGGAATGACAGGAGAGCAAAAAGACCCTATGCGTAGCGGCGAGACGGGGGTTAGCCAGGGCTCAGCTGTTCAGGAAATGCCGTATAGAAACCTATGCCCTCAGGTAGCAGACTGTCACGCCCGACATCCCTCCCTAGAGGGCGCTCCACTGCTCTCATTATTGTTCGTGTCATTTAGCTCTCCAGGTGTACCCTTTTAGTGTTATTATTTAAAGACCAGCTCCTCCAGTCCTCGGGGCTCATCATTAGGGTAAGATGTCGCGAGGCCCGCCTAGCACCAGGAAACCCTACGTCCGTCTCCTGAGGGCATAGGCCTCATCCCCGACACCTCCCGCTTCCTGAGCCCGGGGTCTGGAGGATCTCGCCCCGTCACCCTTGGACCTCCATGTTTCGTTTGTCTGTGTGCTCCCCTCTCCCGGGGATTTTAACTTTGTCGCGTCCCAGGATGGATTTCTAGTTGATGGACTCTCGGACTGTGCTTTGACCTGCCCTTGGACCCGTTTGGATTTGGATGCCGTTTTGTCTTCCCCGTACACTGTCTCACGGACTGTCACTATTATTTTGTGCACTATTAAACCCCTGTGTGTTCCTTTTTACCACGCCTCCTGTTTACTCCAGCTCTTACCGCATCGCATAGGGTCTTCTACAAGATCTGACACGGATTCCAGTCCGTGTCCGTTACAGAATGATGAGCCCACGCTAGACCCCGCGAGCGGTAATCTGGAACACCCGGACCCTCATCTGGACCTGTTTCTCTTCAAGATGCCCTTCCTGTTTTCCTGTCATGTTCCATTCCTGTTTCGCTGGACAAGGTATTTTTTTGTGGATTTTTTTTTTTTTAAAGGAATTCTTGGATTTTTTTTCCTGGACCGTTTTGTTTCTCCGTTTTTTTTCTTTCCCCGCTGGAACTATTTTGAGAGTGGACAGCCCTACCGTTTTGTATATAGTATTCTCTGGTTTTATCTCTTGTGTATATAGTAATTCTGAATTTTCTTCTCTGGTTGTATATAGTCTGTGCTTGTGATATTCTTGTTGATAGTATTGCCCTTATTTTTAATTGTGTAGGGCGTCAGGAGCCGCCCTTGAAGGGGGGGGTACTGTCACGCCCGACATCCCTCCCTAGAGGGCGCTCCACTGCTCTCATTATTGTTCGTGTCATTTAGCTCTCCAGGTGTACCCTTTTAGTGTTATTATTTAAAGACCAGCTCCTCCAGTCCTCGGGGCTCATCATTAGGGTAAGATGTCGCGAGGCCCGCCTAGCACCAGGAAACCCTACGTCCGTCTCCTGAGGGCATAGGCCTCATCCCCGACACCTCCCGCTTCCTGAGCCCGGGGTCTGGAGGATCTCGCCCCGTCACCCTTGGACCTCCATGTTTCGTTTGTCCGTGTGCTCCCCCCTCCCGGGGATTTTAACTTTGTCGCGCTCCAGGATGGATTTCCAGTTTATGGACTTTCGGACTGTGCTTTGACCTGCCCTTGGACCCGTTTGGATTTGGATGCCGTTTTGTCTTCCCCGTACACTGTCTCATGGACTGTCACTATTATTTTGTGCACTATTAAACCCCTGTGTGTTCCTTTTTACCACGCCTCCTGTTTACTCCAGCTCTTACCGCATCGCATAGGGTCTTCTACAAGATCTGACACGGATTCCAGTCCGTGTCTGTTACAGCAGACGTGGGGCGACCTGGTGCTAGGTGGGTTTCAGGACATCCGAACATCAATGCTGAGCCAAGGCAGAATGAAAGACCAGGAAATATATAGCCCCAGAGAGAGAGAAACACTGGAAGGACAGCAAAGAACTGGAAATGAGAGACAGGACAGAGAAGGAGCGCCCTCTGGTTACAGAGGGCGTTCACAAACATTTAAAAAAATATAACTTTAAACATTTGTGAGTCCTCCAAGTTGTTTTTCTTTGCATACTAGTTTGAAATTAGATATGCAATGCATATTGGAGCATTTTCAGTTATTATCACTTTACTTTTTTTATTACCTTTTCACTTATTATACTGTATGTATACAAATTGTACTGTTGGTTCAAACATATTTGGTTTTTAGTGAAAAGCAAACTTTCCTACTACATCATAAGTAAAAAAAGCTTCAAAACCTGTTTTCTTAAAAAACAGCACAGAAATGAAATAGGCTTAAAATATTAATAATTTGCTTTGAGGGTACAGTATGTTTTCCACTGTAACACTTAATGGTAATTGTATTCTTTTTCAGTTTTTTTATCTGCATTCCAACTGTTTGTATCCTCTACAATCAAAACATTGTCTCTTTTCCACTATTTAATCACGCTTGAAAAAGATTCACTTTACCTTTTTATTTATACAAATAATACCCTAATATACCATATATCAATTGTACATAAAGAAGCTGTGAGCACCACGGTGGTATGGTATTTAGAGCTACAACCAAGGTTTATTTTTCATTTAAACCTAATAGGCTATATTTGTAATATATAATGTAATATATATCTGAATGCTTGGCAGTTGGAAAGAGGGACGAGAACTTGATGAGAAGAACTGAAATGAGGATGTTGAGATGGATTCTACAGATTTCAATGAAGAATAAGATCAGAAATGAAGAAATCTGTAGACGATGTAGGGTGGTGGATGTGGTTGAGAAGATGCGAGAGGCGAGGTTACGGTGGTATGGACATATCATGAGGAGGGACGTTGAGGAAGTAACAAAGAGGGTAATGGAATTTGAGGTGGAAGGTAACAGAAGAAGAGGCAGACCTAGAAAGAGATGGATAGATTGTGTGAGAAAAGATATGGAGGTATATGAAGTGAGTGAGAAAGATGTGCTCGACAGAGACAAGTGGAGAAGAGCAACCAAAGCAGCTGACCCCAGGACAGTCTGGGACTAAGGCTGTGAAAAAGGAAGAAGAAGAAGAAGAAGAAGAAGAAGAAGAAGAAGAAGAAGGCTATGTCTGTAAACTATCCAATAAAGATTTTTGCAACCCCTTCAGTGTAAAATTTCTTTCATTAATAACTCATATAAATTATATCTATGGCATACTTCATACAGCTCTGCCTTCCTCTGTCTACCATTCCCAACCTGTGTTTGACCTCTTTATTTTCATGCAACCATAGAGATAAAGATGAATTCAATGCATAAAACATTTTAAACTTATCATAGCTGGTAAATTACTGTTAAAGTTAAAAGATAGTGCATCAGTGCTGCCACATTACTTTAAAAAACATAAAAATTAAATGCTATATGCTTTACAAAACATTAAAGTGCATTGCTGGTTCCGTTTGGTTAAGATCTAAAAAATTAAACAAGTAGTACAAAAAATAGTGAATGATTTAATCTGCTGTTTTACCCTTCAGCAGAACTGACAGTAATGTCCTGGGTAAAATATTATCACATGCAAAGTATGTGAGAGTAATAGACAGTATACTGTATGTAAAGCATCATGTTTATTCCAGGTTTATTCCATGCTGAGAAGAGAGGAAAGGAAACAACATTTTGTTTGGCTGTGGAGCCTTCTTACTGTATGTACAGTATACAAATTTTATGATGGTTCTAACATACTCGGTTTCAGTGAAAAGCACATTTTCCTAGTACATCCTTATGGTATAGTCTCTGCTGACCATATCAGTGAGAACGGTGAGCCAATAGGTAGAATCAGAGGATCTTTATGCGTAGCCATGAATCCTGCAGTATGTAGAGTAGCATAGGGGCAATATCCAAAACACGTTATCCAGAAGCTAGGGTGATAGGGGAAGCACTGAGTCTGGTAACCAGGGAAATCCGAGAAAGACAATCTGAAAAATGATATCCAAAGAGCGTGGTCAAAAAAGGCAGGAGAAAAGATTAGGAAACGGGAGATCAGTCAAGAAGGTTTAAACGCGCACAAGAGAATACTTAAACAGGCTTCTCAATAGTGAGCATGAGCTGGTGCGTGAGGGAACTTTAAATACTGAAGGGAAAGGCACATGGTTGGATAATTGGTCCAGAAGTGAGAATCTATGGAATCTGGTGCATGTGAGAATGTGATGGGCTCAGTTAGGAATGAGATCGTAAAACAGTGGGTTTGGGAATGTAACGGTGTTGGTGAGGGAGAGTGCAGGGCATGCCAATTAGACCACAAGGATCTGTTGTGGTGCATTGGTCCGCTGGTTGAAGAGGAAATAGTAGCAAAAGAGCTCTATGGTGTATAAGGCAATAGCCAGAAAGTTCTCCAGAGTTATGAGAGCTGAGAAGGACAGACCTTCAAAGGAAGCCTGGAGAAAGGAAGCCCTTTTATCAGTGCAGGAACTGAGAAATGTCCCAAGGATGAGAAAGACTACTAACTATAAGCCTATACAAGTTTATGCAGAGAAAAAAAGGATATGAAGAGAGAAAACAAGTTAATGTTAGAAAGAGAAAGAACAGGTTAGAGCAAGAGAAAACAAAGACTTCCCCTAACACCCAGTGAATCTCAGGATGTTAGTGAAAGCTTGACAGAATAATTCTATGACTTTAGCACAGGAAACTTTTCAATCAAATGAAGCCTCTCAGGTTAAAATGAGATCCTTACAAATTTAATTACAGTCAACGAAAGATTTTATTTATAGAACCATACATTCTACTTTGATATGAGTTTGATTTTATTTCAAATAGAAGAAAAACTATGGGGAGTTATAGAATTAAACACTGGGAATAAAGCTTTAATAAATTCAGCTCATGGTTAAATACAGTACTTCAGCTGAAGCACTTGATAAATCTTGGAAATTATTTGGAACATGTCATCAGTGTATTTATATACTTTGGGTGGAAACTAAGTAATTCATTTGACATGCTATACCTACTATTTATCCACAAAGTCAGCACATAATCAGATACAGTATGATGGTTTATAGTACTCAGCATGTAGAGGATAACATATACTCTTTTACATTACCATGGAGGCTTCTGAAAATCTGAATAGTAATGTGGAAAAAAAGAAAATGTTCCATATTAATTGACTATTTTATTACTTTTCATTTTGCCTAAATCACTGTTTATATTGCATTAGCAACTTGTGTTAGCGGTATATTAATTATACAAAGTTATAATGTTGTATGTGTAGCGGCGAGGCTTATTAATAAGGCAGAATTAAGTGTTTCTGAGCCTTCCCAAATGAGGCCCCATTTCTCTGTTCATCTCTGTGGTGCAGCCACAGAGAAGCTATTCATGCAGGCTGATTTAAGGTTTCCTTTGATAAGGTTTCCTAGGACAGCTCCCAAAGGGGGATGCACTTAGCTAAGCCTGGCTATCATGATCAATGGTCATCCATTGGCGCCTATCTGTCTAGGGAGTGCCAGATGGACATCTGGACTGCATTCCTAAGTGTCAGGAGTAAGTGACTCATATCTCACCTTGATCAACCAATCAGGGACTGGTAGGGCCGAGTAACCCACGTGGGTTATGCCCATGGAACTTTCAGCCAATCAACGAGCTGAAGTTCCTCCAGGTAAAAACAGGCAACACAGAGAGCCTGAGAGATTCAGTGGAGGATTCTGTGGAGAATTCTGTGGACTATTCTAAAGGGAATTCAAAGGAGAATTCCAGGGCAGGACGGCCCAGGAACAGAAGGCTCCCAAGGGCAGGACATTCTCGCAGCGTGCCTCCTGACCATCCTGAGACTCAGCCCGGACAACCACGGAACGGTCAGTGTGTCCGAGTGCCAGAACTTTCCTTTGTTCTAAGAGTCTAGAGCGGAGGTTGCCAGAGAGTAACCAGAGGATCCACCCGAGGTAAGCACCAGCAGCAGGCCTCGTGAACAGGTCGGAACTGTGGACAGCTGAATCACTATTCAGAACTAGCTCTTCATCAGGAACGAACCGGTCCTCTTCCTGACTTGCTGGGATCCACAGTCATCTTTTCTCCTGTGCACAAACTTTGCTAGTTTAATCCAACACTAACTAGCCGGTCAGTGAGCATCTGCAGCGCACCGTCGCAAACCGCACAGCACAGCCTGGCACGGAGCCAGAGAGCGCGGATTGGACAGCAACAGCCTGCAACTGTTTCTTTGTGCCCGCAGGAGATCTGAATCCCCAGAGATTGGATGAGTATTCAACTTCAATGCATTACAGCTCGAGAATTCAATTGTTATCCCAACCAGTTGATATCAATTTAATTCCTAAGAGTTATGTACTTGTTTTGAGTATCTAATGTAGAAGTTATAACCAAGTGCATTTACGAAACGGTCTAAATGAATGATATACTGAACGTATGTCCTCTTGATATATGTAACACTTCGTAACTGATTGAATATATACCTTTTGTATTCTGATAACCCTCTCGATAAGATCTGTTAGTTTTATATGCATATTCTATGTATTAATAAATGTATCCTCGTGTATTAGTACCTGTGTGTGTGTGCGTTGTTTGAGTTATGTCGCATGGTTGGATTCTAAAGCCATCAAAAGAATCAATTTTGTGATTTACTGCTACAATTAATAATTGTCCCAGTAAATGCCCAAACCCTACAGAACTGGTACCTTCAGAGAGCAAACTACATTACATTTTGGCTATGGCAAATTTACATTTTTTGGCGTCCCTTGACCGGCTATGGCAACGTCACATATGTACATGATAGCTATTTCCCTAATATTAATTAATATGTATTTTAAGTTACCCTGGACAATATCATCTACTGAACAAACACATTAAATCAGAAGTGTTTCACTTTCCAGCAGTCAATGAACAACAGTGTAGTACTATAATGAAAAAACTGTAAATGAGAGAAAGCACATTCTGGTTTCAAACTATTGGGGACTGCAAATATGCAAAAGGTTAATAGCAATCGTAGTGGCTATTTGAGGTGTCTCAGCATCTAGAGACAATGAACTTGAGTGTCAGTATTTGCAGTAATCAGCTTCAAAGAAAAAAGCAGGAACTGAAGTGTTTACTGAGTTGTAGTGGATCTGAGACACATTGATCAAAAGGAATTGGATAGATTAGCTTAATAAAATTAAGATCTTCATAAATCATTAAGATCCCAGGAACCAAGGGATAAAAAGACACGTACTGTAGGATGGAGAAACATAGAAAAAGTAAGCCAGGGACATAAAGGGATAGAAGAAGAGAGGCGCTACAAGGAAAGAAGAGAAAGTGTGTGCAAGACAAGAGGTCCTACTTTGGATCAACCTCAAAGACTAGATTCAAGTTAAGTATTTGAGTCTTGTTATTTTAGGAAACTTGCCATTCTGTTGTTTTGGGAAACTCTGACTTCCTTTATATAGAAACCCTAGGTTAAAAATGTTCTCTCCTGCTTAGCGGGTGCTGTTTTTAGAATGGAGAGAGAGTGTCACATTCTCTTTAAAACAATTTTTAAAAAAATTAATTCTAGCTCATATTATGCTTTATTTAGAAGGCAGGTTTATCTCTCTTGTTGGCCTGTTGGGCATTATATAGAATTTTGAATACTTCGTAGCAGTCTGGGATTTTTCTGGTTAGTCAAGACCAGTTAAAGGACCAAAGAAAGCCTCTGAGATGCCATGTATGTAAATAGAGTAACATTTAGATTGTATGTTGTGTAGTTTTGTGTTGTTTAGTTTGTGTTGTGCCATTTTAAATACATACTGTCTTAGTTTATCACAGTTTGCCTGATTTATTGCTCTTCACCAAAGTGGTGCCAGAGAACAAAGATCTCAATGCCTCTAATGATACCACACACTTGGATATATTGATTGCATATCTTTAAATTTCAGGGTTTTGATTTTTAATTTTAATTATTGATTATCTGACTCTATTTTCTTTAATTCTCTATTTCTTAACCCCTTAGTTATAACAAAATTAATTAAATATTAGTTTTTACGTACAGACAATCAAAATAATGGGCACATAAAGGATTATACAGTACCTACTGTAATCTGTTGATTAAAATTAATATTTATTTATTTTCCAAAAAAAATGCGACAAAAGATATGTTGCTTTAACCTCCCATTTTGTCAGTTACACCTGCATATCATCATCATGAGTACCCATTCTAACAGAGGATATTTTACCTAGACAATCTGAGTACCTTGCTCCAGGGGACATCTGGTCATTCTGTCACACACATTTAGCAATTTAATATTTCTATCTACTATTTGTCCATATAATCCTACCTAAAAAAATATTTTAATTGGTTGCAAATGCCTGTCAATCTCATCCCATGACATTTCAGTAGAGTAAGATCAGGGAGCTGACAAGACAAGCAAATTAATTTCAAAACCTCTTTATCTTTCTGATGTAGGTTTATTCTAGATGTGTGCTGAATCTTGTTAAACACAAACACTTCTCATGCATCTTGCCTACAGAAGTTTACACAGAAAATACTGTATATACCATAGCAAATATTTTCCTGTTAATTTAAGTATGCAACTACCTACTTTGCCTTTTTCAAATGTGCTATTTCCCTGTGCATTAAAGCAGGTCCTAAGGTTTCAGAATATCAGTAACTATCAAATTGTAAAAAGGGGGGAAACAGTAAGCATTTAATATGATTAGATATTCTAAAAAGGAAAAATATTACACAGGGCACATCAAAATGACACTAAAATGAAGTCTTTGTGTACAATGGGAAAAAATATTGTCATGGATGTCGGAAGGGATGAACCGTGGAATGGCAGGAGAGCGTAAAAGACCCTATGTATAGCGGTGAGACAGGGGTTAGCCCGGGCTCATCTGTTCAGGAAATGCTGTGTAGAAACCCATGCCCTCAGGTAGCGGACGTGGGGCGACCTGGTGCTAGGCGGGTTTCAGGACATCTGAACGTCAATGCTGAGTGAAGGCAAATGAAAGACCCAGAAATATATAGCCCCAGAGAGAGAGAAACACCGGAAGGACAGCAAAGCATCGGAAACAAGAGACAGGACAGAGTAGGAGCACCCCCTGGCTGCAGAGGGCATGATGGTACCCCCCCCCCTTAATGGGCGGCTCCTGACGCCCATAAAAATAAATGAGCTGCACAGCACCGGGGGGAGGAAAAACCTCATTTAACTGAAAGGAAACCTCCGGGAGTCCATGGCTGAGAGCTGCCCCCTCCTCCAGGGAATAAACCTTTATTGGGTAGAGGAAGGGTGGTCGAGTAGAACTCCGAAGACTTAAAACAAAAAAAGACAAGTACACAAGCACAAACCACAACAAACATAAACCTGGGAGACAAGGGTAACAAACAACAAAAAGCAGGTAGGAACCAAAGGTTCCGAGACACAGGGAGCAGGGGGACCAAATAGGAGGGGAAGTGAAAAATCAAAACACCAGGCAAAAACAAGAATAAAAAACAAAAAACCTGGGGAAAAATACTGAAGAATGGGCAATAGGCACGTTCACATTCTAACACTGATATCAGAGTGGACAACCCAAGGAAAGCCAGACCGTAGTCTGCTCACAGGCACGGATGTCCGGAGAGATATCCAGTGAAAAGAATTGAGGAACGGCAAAAAGCTCACCAAACTAACACTGAAATTGGAGTGGACAACCCGAGGAAAGCCAGGCACAGGACCCGCTCACAGACACGGAAGACCATGTCAGAAGATACAGACACGGAAGATATCCAGCAATAAGGATGGGAGAGCCAGCTCAACATTCAATCACGGATGCCGGGAGAGACAACCCAAGGAAAGCCAGGTATTCAAAAGTATATGTCAGGACGGCATAACACAGAATGACCTGCTCACAGACACTGAAGTCAGGAGTAGCATCCCGTGAATAGAATAGAAGAACTGAAAAAAAGCCCAGAGAAAAAGGAAAAAGGCTGCGGAAAAAAACAAAAGACGCCGCTTAAGGGGGCCAAAAAAGCCTCAGCATTCTGTCACAGATGTTGGAAGGGACGAACTGTGGAATGGCAGGAGAGTGTAAAAGACCCTATGCGTAGCGGCGAGATGGGGGTTAGCCCGGGCTCAGCTGTTCAGGAAATGGCATATAGAAACCTATGCCCTCAGGCAGCGGACGTTGGGCGACCTGGTGCTAGGTGGGTTTCAGGACATCCGAACATCAATGCTGAGCGAAGGCAAATGAAAGACCCAGAAATATATAGCCCCAGAGAGAGAGAAACACCGGAAGGACAGCAAAGCACCAGAAACAAGAGACAGGACAGAGTAGGAGCGCCCTCTGGCTGCAGAGGGTGTGACAAATATAAGTATTTTTGTATTTTCAAAGGAATTGAAACTGAGAGATTTGCCTAAAACAAGACTAAGCATTGTACAGAGGCTACAAAAATCAATGGGAAGGTTTAGGTGCATCAAACTAATAAGAAAAGAAGACACAATTAAAGAGGCCTCTTACTTTTTGTTCAATAAAATACAAGAAGTATTAATTGAAGTCTATTACACAAATAACCTGTCACTGGAGACTTGAAGGGTTGCAAAAAGTCACAAACCAGGTCAACATAGTTTTGGAATAACTTTATTCCAAAAGATCCTGTGAAGAATCAAGTGGCGATACAAAATTGCCCAGCCATATTCTGTAGATCATTTTGTCAAGTACCCTTTAAAACAATAAGTGTGGAAGAAGTCCATCTGTTGGTTTGATTTCTATGGCAAAGCAGGAAAGTCTTGTCAGGAAATTGGTCATTTTGGACACCAGAAATCTCAAAGGTTCAGATGAAAGACATTCCCCAGCTGCCCTGGTAAGCTTAAACAAAGTCTGGAGTCCATTACAGGTTGATTACCTGCTTTCTTAAATATTAAGGGAAGCAAATTAACTCTCTTATCTCTAGACTTTTAATTAAGAAGTAGATTTAACTGAGCATTATCTCAGAAAGAAAATGAAGATTAAATAAAGAACAACTAAGAAACACAGGCAAGGTAAAAGTCAATCAAGAGAGTAAGGAATTGTGTGCTTTGAATCTCATGCTTTTTATGTAGCATTGTGCTGAAATGTAGCAAAAAAACATTGGGAAAATTTAGTATAAGTCAAAAGATGGCTTGATGACAAGACAGAACTGTGATATGAACTTTGAACTATGATATGCGGTACCACATGCGGACTGGCTTTCAACAACTAAAATGGACAATTATCGCCACACTTGAACTGACTGATGGAACCCAGCCAGCTAGGATTCCCACCGCAACGGGAGGTAACAGATGTGCTAAAACCTTTTGAAAACGTGAAAACTGCAGTTTGTTCACAGACATCTGCCTGTTTCCAGAGAAATCTATCTTGACACGACTGCCTATGAAAAGCATAAGTCTGCTGCACTTACAGCACAACAGTTTTGTGAAACATATGAAATTCTACAACAAGTTAAAATGAGTTTGATAGCTTTCTAGCTACTGTTGTATAAATTAATGTCCATATTAGTAATTAACTGCAGAACGTGACAAGTTGGTATAGTCTTTATGTCTCAGAACTCCTGATTGTTGGGGAGTGGGTTGGAATCTAGGAGTCATGCTTACTATACAATGTACCATAAATCCTCCAAGAAAAAATAGGTAATTATAATTCCTGTAATTCGGGATAAATGCTTTAATCAAATAAGGTTTCCTATGTATATTCCCCCATTTGTTCTGATATTTCATATGAATTCCATACTTTCACTGTAGTTTGCAAGATCTCAGCATCTGCAAAATAAAGCAGAAATACAACTTATTGATTCCATAAACATAGATATGTATTTTTTTTTAATTTATAATCAGCTATTATTTGTCCTGTTAACAACTCCCCATGTCAAAACACACACAGACACCCCTTTTTGGAACAAAGATGTTAACAAGCATGGCTTGAGCTTTGCAAGATTTGTGTAGAAGGTAAGTAATGACCAAGCATATTTTTACCAAGTTGTCTACTTATTCACTGTATACTTAATAACAAAAAAAACAACAAGAAAAACAAACAGATTAACTATCCAAAATAGGCGATTCCCTCAGTATTAGCTTCCCAAAATATTCCAGCATTATTCAGAAATACAAAAACCAATAGTGTAACCGATGGTTGATAACTTAGTGCTTTTCAGGATGGTGTTGGGCTATTCAAAGTGTAGGCCTTAACATCTACAGAACAGAAGAGAAAAGAACCACAGAAATGTTACTGTATAAAAGAGAGGAGGCCATTCTGCCCCTCTAGAGCCTTTGGTCGCTAGCAGCTAATGCACCCAATGATCCTTCTAGCTGCTTCTTGAAAGATGCCAGGGTCCAAAAACATGTCTGAGCAGATTGTTGCATGCTCACTTAGAGTACAAAAAGTTCCTACTGGTCTCAGTTATAAATCCACCTCTGCATAGCTTTTTCTTGTGATTTCTAGTTCATGTTTCAAAGTTGATTCTGAAGAAATCCATAGGACTGGCTTTGCCAGGGTTTTTGAGGGCTTGAATACTTAAGTCTTCTCTCTTTGTAGTCGTCTCTGTTAGGATATGAAAGGGTTCATGTCTGGTAGCCCTTCAGTGTTAGAAATTCCTTTGAACCCAAGGATGTATTTTGTTGCTCTTCTCTGAACAGATTCCAGAGCAGCAATCTTTTTTTTTTTGTAATGCGGTGTCCAAAATTGTATATTCTAGATTTAAGTAGTTCAGGTGGGTAGCTGTGTCAGCATGCGTAGGCTGCACAACATTTAGTTTCTTTCTTCTCTTTTCAGCATGGAATAAACCTATTACTTGTTCCTTTATTCTAGATTTAGTCTCACTGGTTCATTATATAATTTCAACATGATATTCCTTTATTTAAATTCTACACTTTTAATGATATATTCTAACATTCTGTTTTTACTTTTTATTGCCTTTTACCTATTGCCTATTTATTTGCCTGGAAGACGATAAATTATGTATTTGTATAAACAAATAAGCTTTGCAGAGTGTAGATTCTTTACACTTAATGTTTCCCATTTTCTATGACTGGGTAATGTTTTCCTATCCGCATTTATCTTCCCATCCTTGTTTACATGAAATGTCATCTGCCAGGTTTTTGACCAGTCCAGAATTTGGTCGAAATCTTTTTGAATTTCATTTGCAGCTTCTGCAGTATTTGCTAGTCTCTTAGTTTGATATTATCTGAAAATTGGGCAATTTGCTACACAGTATATAGTTGAACAGCAAACAACAAACTGACAGAACAAATGTATTGTCCAGTGTCCAGAAAACACAAATATCTCTTTGATGGGCATTTTTTCCTAAAAAATTGAATCTACATGAAAGAATGTTGTGTACAGAAGCTTATTAGTGTCACAGAGAAAAATATTTTTTGCATTTAAACAAGAAAGTATAGCATTTATTTTTTTTATATTTAAACAAGAAACATTTTTATATACGTTATATGGGACAAATGCATTGCTTATATATATCAAGATATTATTGTAGTAGGCAATATTGCTCATACATTAATAATCTCATTTATCTCATATAAATGTAATGTTATCTCAGAAAAATACAAAAATGTTCTCATTTAAGTGCAAAAAGTATCTCATTTTAGCACAATACTGTCTTGTTTGAATGCAATTTTTTTATATTATTTAATATTATTGGACCGTGTAGAAAATTTAAGGCTGATACTGTCTGGAAGGCAAAATGAGTCTTAGATCACTCATGTAAAAGATGGTACAGGGGATGCTTCATTATGGAAGGGACTGTCCTTTCCCCTAGTACGGAGGTCTACCAGAAAGGGGGTCCCTTGTGTAAACACATTGTCAGACTATAAGTATTTTAGTGGTGATTTTGATTACTGTATATCTATTTACATGCAGTTATTTGTAGAAATTGTCATTTATTTACTCTCTAGTTTAGAGAGCATTACTTGTCTTGCTTGTGTAAACATCATCACAAAACGTTGAAAGTTTTATTGCAATATACTGTTTTATAGTGATTGAAAATTAAAATGCTGCCAATGTTGACATAATTCCAATTACATTCCAGTACTTATTTTTTTTTGGATTTGCAACAGTATGAAAATCTTTAATACATTTCCTCTAGTTTATTTCTGATTGAATAGATGGGAGAGTCAATCTATTAATGTTAAATCAATTGAACACACCTGAGAATCCAAGAATAAACAAATCAATTTGGCCATTTGTCTGTAGTTTCAGCATCAAAAACAAATTCAAAAATAAATCAGAAAAGAAATTGTAAAATAAAGGAAGTGACAGAAAAGTAAATATAATCTATATCATATATTTCACATTAACTAAGAATAAAAACAGTATGAAGAAGAAAAATGTTCATTGGTGACTATTTTAATGATATATTCTAGATATTTACAGTTTAAGTAACAAGTGACTTACTTTTTTATGTCATCCAGATAATTTCCTACTTGTATCAATCAGAAAAATACAAATAGCATCCTATATCTTGTTTTTACTTAAGATAGTACTATGTGAATTCGTTTTCCTTACTCTAATGTAAATCAAATAATAACCAGTTAAATCATCTGCATTAGTTTGAGAATTGAAAGCTTTTAGGATAAAATTGTTAATGCAGTGTTATAGTTCAGTAGTGTGAATGGTCATTGAAATAAACAATGGGTGATAACTAAATTCATGGACAATATATATGTACAATTTTTTTCCAGTAAATGTCTTTTGAAAATGCCACAAAGGATATAAAAGAACTGAAAAGGCTCAGATAAAAGCTTCTCTCCTCCTAGGGTAACAAGGTTGTCAGATTACAAGACACTTGGCAAGCTAAGAGATATGTGGTGCAGAGTGCTCTCTGAGAGGTTTAAAGGAACAAAAACTCATCCAAGGAAACATCACAATGTTTGAAGAAATGTGAAGAAGAGCACTTAAAACTTCAGTGCTTGAGAAGTACAAAAATCACTGTCTTGATGAAGACTTCCTTCTGATTAACTATAGAAGGCCACTAAAAGAAAGTGAATGCAAAGGTTATTGAGGCTAAGTGGCCCTATGGTGAAGGTGTAGGGCTCAATATGTTCCCATTCTTCACTTTATCCTACACAGTTGAACATAACTTTCTTGCTTCCTAGTTTGCTATCCAGATGAGATAAAACCAAGATCTTATTATAAATTTCTTTATACACAGTCGTCAAAAGAATGTTTTAATTCATGAGCTATTCTGCAAACATATTCCATTACATTTAAATCAAAATCAAACAGTCTAAAAGATATATAACAGATAATAACAATAATAAATTATTGTTAAACAAAAGTTAAAGCTTTTGTAGGGAGGTAAACCTACTGTATCCAGAGATATTAATAAGATATTAAACAAATATATTTAAATACCAATTTCTCAAAGTTACTCACTAATAATAGATTTTAAGTACTAATCAAGGATTAGCTGCTGTCTATTTAGATAAAGCAGTCAAAGTTAGTAAAATCAAACTGAATTCACAAAGATCACCTTAATGACTATCTATGACAATGAAAGTAAATAACACTAAGACAGTTTAAGGTCTTGTGCAATCACAACATTATCTATATACTGCAGGCTTATTTACTGTAATGTTACAATTAAATAATACCCAGGTTAATTGGGGAGAATTAATTGGGGATTGTAGTGTTAAAATTTGGTGAAAGAGCTGGTCTCTCATGTTTTGTCGAGTCCTCACTACATTTTCTATAATGTGTGTGAGTTTCAGTAAGAAATGCATTAATAAAATAATTATTATTTTATTAATAATAATCAGGTGAGAAAGAGAGGATAAGGCAAGACCAATCCGGATGTTTTAACACACCTTTGTGTTTTCCACCATTTGTTAGGTAAAGTCTAGAAAAAAAGTAGATTTAAAGGTGTGCTGCAATGCTACTTTTATATTTTAAAGTTAGTATCAGCATTGATGAGTGCATTTCAAAACACAATGAAAGTAAAATGTACACAGTAACATATAAATCCTCCAGTTTAAATTTCTAGGTATGAGCATCTCCATTTTGCTGTCATTGTTCGTAATTCAGAACAAGGCAACAAAACTTCCGGTGAGGTGAAGCGGCTCTATCACATTGTAAAAAAGCAGGCTTGTGAATACATCTCTTTTAATCCAATAGAAATATTGCTCTCGACTTCGTGATGGTTTTGCCAACAAATATAACGTATCCGTGAACTTTGCATGCAGATCGGGTTGGAACATTTCTGCAGTGAAATGTCTGCTGCACAACCTATACTTATTTGCCTGTACATCACATTACACTAGTCATTATAGTGTCTAGAGAGCAGGAAGGTCTTGTGAACTCTTTTTCTCACCCATGGCGAGACCAGTGGTTTGCGACTGTATGACTGTATGGCGACCATACAAAGTTCATAATTCTGTGCTTCATTCAGAATTTGTAGAATTTTACAATACTGTTAATTAATTTATTTTGGTACCAAGACTTAATAACCGGTCTGAGAAATTGGGACTGCAGTTCCCCTTTTAAGGAGTTTGCTTTGTCACCAAACTGACTTTTCACACTCTGCTTACTGTTCTTTCTTCTTCTGTCCTTTCTGTGAAATCCGCCCTCCTTCCCAACTATCTTGCCATGCTTCATTCCCATTTCCTAATTAAATCCCTCTTCCTCAGTTTCCGTGATCCTGCTTCACAGCTCACATGCCTCAACCTGCACTCCTGTGTTCTTATTTGGACCCTTTAAAACTCGGCTTCCCATCCTAGTCGTGGTATCATAGGATGCTAGTGGGAACCACAGTATTGAAGTCATTCTGCTTTAAAAAGCTGTACATATTAAAGATGTGCATTCATCTAAATGGACTATTTTAAAAAATCCATTAAAGAAATGGAGAGGTTAAGAAATTAAAATTAACATATTATCCTTAGTACAAATTCCATTTTTCGTCACCACACCCCATAAAAAATGTTTGTGCTCACTAGTGATGTGTGCAGCTGATTGATTGAGTGATTGATTAAAACAATTAGTAATACTGTGGGTGCACCTTTTATTAACAGTGCAATAAAATAAAAAATAAAAAATCAGGAGCTGACAATTTCCAGTATGTTGCTGTTGGAGCCCAGTGTTCTAGGTTTTGTTATTTGAGGATGGGTTTTAAAAACCCAAACTGCCACATGTATCCTGAGGCCATATCAGTGGCCCATTCCATAACTGTCATATCCACTGATACTGCAATCAGGGAGCCTGCCTGGACATTTGCTTTCATGTGTTGCTGTCTCTGCATGTGGTTTGAAACAATATTTATATAGACATTTTTTGTTCAATGCTAAGTGGAATGTTACCCCTATGTACAACTGTTTATTTAGATTTATACAATATCCCGTTCAATTCAAACTTTACTATTAATCCCTAGAGGAAATTTTGTTTTCTGGTAGGCAATAATTCAACTCTCTATTCACTGACAGATTTCAACGTTCCTCACCTTAGTTGGGTGTACATTTCTCCCTTAGTTAGGAAACTCATTTTCACCTGCATCCATTACCCACCATCTCTTCTCAACTACCCTGTCCTTTGTTCTCTTACGCCTTATTTCTTTGCACATTTCCGTCTCTTCTTCACACCTGAAGAATGCTCCATGGCCTGATGCTGTTCCTTACTTAAACCTTCACTAATTCAAATAGTCCAATTGTTTTATTAGCTGAAAAAATAGCACTTATACCCAGGCCTGGGAAAATATTGAAAAATACAGATATTGTATTTTATACAATCTTTTATAGCTACTATACTTTGAATTCAGTATGCATTTTGAAGCATGAATTTTGAAAGACCTTGTGAATATAAACATGGGCATTAAATACACAAATAATTTCATCTATTACTTAAACAGAAAGTTTCAGAAGACTCCAATGGCACCTCCAGGAACTGAGTTTGTATCTCTTGGAGAACATTTGAAGATTCCTTGCACCTTTCCTGTCACTTTGGGCATCTGGCATTTTGGTGTATCTAATAGCCTCTGCCATTAAAAGACATCTTGTCTACTTGACTTCCACCTCCTTCAATTATTTATCGCAATTAATTTTTATTAATGGTTTGACCACTGTTATATTATTCTCTGTAGACATTCCGTTCCTAATTTCTATGTCCAGACATTCACAATGTTTGCCTCTGTCTTCAGCATTATAGAAGACAGTTCTTTTAACTTTCCAACTTCAGTTTTTCTCTCTCCACTTTTCTCCTGTTCCTGATTTAGCCCTTCATACTCTAGTTCTCTTTCTATCTCATCTACTATTTCAAAAGATATTTAGTGTGTGATACCTGCTCCATCCTTAGGGCTCTTGCCAGCAGAGAACATGACTTTGTTGTAGCTTCTAATGTTTTGCACTTCAGAATACCATCACCGTCAGCCCATGCATCCTGATTATCTATTGCTTCATCTTCTCTGGAGCCTGTTGCTTTTGTGTTATCTTTAAACAGGAGTCTCATTTCAACCATCCTGATTAGTTTTGTCTTACTCTACAGCTAATGATTTCACCCTGACTGACACCATTCCTCTAGCCTTTTCTGGGTTTTGAGAACTTTGTCATTGCCCTTGTTTGTCTGCTCTATTTCACATGTAATTTCCATATTTTTATCTCATGTATAATATTAAGCATTTTAAATTGTATTTATTAATATTGTGTGATTCATTCCTCAAAAATGCCTTTGGGGTGTGTAAGCTAGAGTAAACTCAGACTGATGCTTGTAACTCAATAACATAATTTGTTTTGGGCAAACAATACAATATTTGTTTTCGGTGACAAAACTACTGATCAATTTCAAACAAATGCGACATTTAGTCAAATTTTAAATACACATACCAAATACAGGGAACCATTTTATGGGGTTCTTAAAAATTGTGGTTGACTGGTAGCTGTTTACAGTGGAATAACCTGAAAATAACATTGGCAAATTAAAGGCAAATCATACGTGTCATGTCATAACCACTGCTTAACCATAGAGTGAGATAAAAATCAAGATTTACTTCAGGCATCTATTAATAAATGTAGGGGAAAAATATGAACTGTACTTTCATAAGGTGTAACAATCAGTGACAGAAAAATATAAGAATTCTGAGAATAGTTATATGAAAATGGTAAGGAAAATACTGGACATATTATTAAACAAAAATAAAAGAAGCCATTATATTAAGGAGAATGGGAAAAAGATTAGTAATTACTTAAAAAATAGTAATTACTACTATTGCAAAGCATAAGACAACAGCGACAAACATAGGAATATAGGAAGATCAATCTTATACTGATACAAATGATATGTCTTAAAATATATGGCTTCTTAAATACAGCATTGTCTCTATTCCACTTATTTTTACTTTCATTTTTCTTTCTACACAGTATTTATATTGAACATGGTATAAATATAAAGACCAAGCCTTGTCTGTCATATTATTTGAACTACCGTCCTTTTGCGTCTGAACTTTTTGCTGTGAGAATGAAAAATTATACAATGATTTCACAAAAAATTAAAGAAAACCATATGATAACTTACTGATGAATAGTCTGAAGGAGAATATTTGGATTTTAATAGTGAATATTATAAAATGCCCTAGTTTCTGTTTTGATGTTATAAGATTCTTAATTATTTAATATTTCGTTGATCACTGTTATCTATTTTAATGCATC
Source organism: Lepisosteus platostomus (assembly GCF_059453375.1). Lineage (NCBI taxonomy): Eukaryota > Metazoa > Chordata > Actinopteri > Semionotiformes > Lepisosteidae > Lepisosteus > Lepisosteus platostomus. Next base: position 18,121,677 of record NC_142611.1, read on the forward strand.
TTGCCAAGGAAAGATATACCTACAGGAGCCTCTTGTAGAACAGGCTCTGGACTCAATGGGTTTAATTTATGTCTAAAATAAATACAGAAATGAAAGACTAAAAACAAGACTAAATCAATAATAATATGTTTTTTTAGTATTAAATTAACAAAGGAACAGTAAACTATGAATTAAAGTTGGAAAATGTCCTGATACTGAAAAAAAAGCAAAAGCAAAAGGGCTACTGTATTAAATGAATTTTTCAGTCATGTGTTGAACAGACAGGAAACAGGCAACATGCCTCTGTCGCTGAAAAACGACTAAGTTCCGTATTAAATAATATTAGCCTAGAAGAAGCAGATCTTTTACAGGAACTATAAGCACCTGACATACGAATCTCCAGGGTTTCATTGGATTCCAGTAATTAAGGTAACAGAAGATGTTATTCATTAACTATTATCAAAACTCCTCCAGCAGTCTCTTGAGAAGGGGTTAGAATCAACTGACTGGAAAATCGCTAATGTAGCACCCATCCATAAAACCAAACCAAGTAATTATAGACCTTCTATTACTGTACATGCAAGTTGATGAGAATTTAACTTAATAAAATTAACTGATTTGTTCTTTCAATGTAGATTTTAAGAAAACTGTTGATATAGTTATTAAATAGAGGATAGGCATTCAAGGTAATATATTACCTTGGAATACAAATTGATACCAAACTATAAGGAATAGCAAATACTGCAGAAGCTGCAAAATATTTTGGCCAAACTGAGGACTGGGCAAACGCCTGGCAGATGGTAGATTTGATGATCTTATGATATTTAATCTAGGCAAGTGTAGGGTTTTGCATGCAAGGAGCAAAAACAGAAAAACAAATATAAAATGGAAAAGAAGAATCAATTTATGATAAGGATTGGGTGTTAATGTAGACACAACATTTTCATCTTCCGAGTATTGTGGGGAAACAATACTAGACAAAATATATCATTAAAAGTTCAGAATGTAAATGTTGTAGTCAAATAATACTGTATGCTGCACTAGTACATCTGTATTTAGAATATTCTGCACAATTTTGGTCACCATGTTGAAAATAATCCCTGTTTACTTATCATTATATATATATTGGTTGTTTTCATTTATCTCTTTTAATGATGGACAATATATTATTTGTATGTAAGTGTTTTAAAAGTGATTTTAATGTAAATACAGGGCAAAGACAAGTAAAATAAATACAGATAATTAAACAAACAAAAGCTTCATTGGCCACATTGGCTTATTTTAGAAGCGTAAAATAGGAAGAAGAGAGAGACGCAAACATTTATGTCATAAAAAGACCAGCCAGAGCACTAAAAATGCATTAATAAGTAGTTATTTATAGCACTTTTGAAAGAGTTTATGGCATCACCGTCAGTGCTTTATAATAGCTATCAACAATGAAGAAATGGAAAGGGACATCTGCCTAAGGACAAGTTCTTTAATGAGAGCAAAGGGAAATTGGGACACAGTAGAAAATGTCAACTGATCAAATTTTTAAAAATGTTTTCCAAATCATAAAAATTCTTAGGAGCCTCATGGTCTAAATTTTATTTTTATAGGCCAAGAAAGTATAAAAAGCATATTATTTATATTATAGAAAGTATATTATCTCCCTTATTCAATGTGTTTCCACTGCTTCCAGTGTAAAAAGAGATTATGTTTTTCCAGATGTGTTTCCAGTACAGGCAAGGACATCTGACTGTGTACTGGATACCTGCTTGTCCCCTGAAACCAACTCAAAGACTGCAAAGAAAAGAACGGACTTGGAAGACACGCACTGAATACTGGGAAATCCACAAAAACTGAAATCCCAGTGGCAACCATACTGGGTCCAGAACATACGACTTCACAGGCTCAGTTCATGTCTTGAAAAATCTTTGCTAATCTGACCATAGAGAAGTGAGATCAGGATACTTTAGACATGAACTAATATAAGCACAGTTTGAAATTGCTGTAGCTCATTACTAGAGCAGGAGACAGCATCAGCTTAGCCATCAATATCACATGCAAAATTTAGGGAAAAAATGGTAAAGGAGGAGAAACACTGAGCAACCCAACTGTCAAAGATGTTAGCATAATTTGGTCACATCCTGGTACCCATAGCAACTCTGTCACTCTGGTGGTGGAAAACATTATTGAAAGAAAATTCAATCCCAGGTTGAAATTGAAGGCTGTCAAACAGTGTGGTTAGCATCCTTAATGTAGGAAGGAAGACCCTCAACATGCGGTCTTGTTAAGATATCAAGGATAACAGATGTGTGAGTAGTAGGCCAGTGTCAGGCTTGTAGATCTAGGGAAGAAGATAGAATTGAATAGCCTGTGGGTGTTCAACAGCAAAACTGTTCCTCAGGAGGTAAATCTTCCTTGTTGATGAGAAAGTATCAGTGTTAGGATACTGTGCAAGAGAACAGTATGCAGAAGTGTGAGTGATTTATCTGGTGGTTTCAGCAATACATTGGTCGTTTTGCCACAGATCAGTAGTACCATCCTTATCTGTTGTTATGATAACAAGGAGTGATTGTAGTACCTGCAGTTCTCATTTGATGATGTGAGGACTGTTCTTCCTGGAAGCAGAAAGGATTTTGGGATTAACTTTATTAACAGTGTCAGTTACTGGGTTGTTGTCTGCCCTTGATGAGGGAGTCTCATTTGAGAAGTGTGCTGTAAGGTGAATCCTGCTATACTGTACAAACAGTTGAGATCAACAGCTGTGGGATGTCCAGTGTCATTGGAAATTGATCAGAATTGTGAATTGCCTTTGCTGAGAAATAGTCTTTAATCCTACATTGTAGTTTTAAATCAAGTAAATTTTAAAAAATCATAGTTGTTTGAATTTCATAGAACATTAAGGAATGTTTCAAGAATAAAATGTCTGAATTTTTTATCAAGCATATTTTTTTTCTCCTCAACCAAATTTAAGTTGGATGCATTAGGATGATTTCTATTCAAATCTCACTTCAACACAGCTTAATCATTTCCTTCAACAGTTCAAATGAGATTTTCCTTCAGCATATAAACAAGGCGCTAAGATTAGAATCTTTTGTAACATCTAAGTTCAGACAGGGACCATTTTATTGTATTGTATTGAAAAGAAGGGATTATTTAACTGCACTTGCCAAGTCATATGCCTCCATAAAAAAGACCTCATTCTTTTCTCTCCCCAAGTTGTAAAGCTGCAAATACACTGGAAATAAAGCAAACTGACAGCTATTTAAAAGAGCATTATAGTTCTAACTTCAGCCCTGCAATAACTATTCATGGAGCAGGTTACAAATAGTCATACTGACAAAACAAAGACATCAAGCTATGTCAGATTTTCTTTAACTTCACAGGTCAAACAATATTTTTCAAAACTTCCTTTGCCACTGCTCATGGAACTCAATTTTCCTCCCATCTAACTTTTACTGCAATTCCAAATTCCTAAACATATCCAATTTAGATTCTATTCATAATTTAATAATCCAATAATACATTGCTAAACAGTTCTCATTCACAAACATATTTGAAATAGTGTGGCAGGTCCCACTAAACAGGGATGACATTGAAGGACACCTCCTTCATTAATCCTCCATGATAGGCAGTCTGTAAACTGCTTGCGGTAACCTGAATAAATCTGCATATAATATATAGTGGGAATCTTTAAATTCCTTCCAAAATCTTAACTTGCTTTGTACCTGTTCTTATTTCACTTGCTATTGGCATATAACCATTAAGGAATCTTCAGTCATCAAACACTGTCTTCAAAGGTTTTGCAAAGCTACAGTAAGTGTTTTAACTCTTTGAAACCATAATCCTTGAGAGCAATGAAGAGAACATAGTAAAGTAAGTAATGAAAGAGTTTACAGGGTAGATACATCAGAGTTACGTGGCAATCCCTTACATGAGATACATTACCTTGTACTATTAAAGCTACTATTATACAGTACAACATTGCAAATTTTGAACTAAAGTTGCAATGAGGCTGACAAAGTCCTTATAAACCAAAGAATTTGTTTGTAATTGTATGTCCCTTTTAGGATTATGCTTTAAATAATGTATAATTCCATCACAGTGGCATTTTAGTAGTGTTTGAATTTAGATAGTTATTTATTGTATCCTTTTTTCTTTAAAAAGAATGTCTAGAATAGAAGGAAGATTTCTGGTAAACAATGCCATTCAGAGGATTAAGAAGCTTGGCTACAAGTGTTGCATAGAAAGCCAGAACACCCCTTTGCCAATCTGCTTCGATGAGAAATGATCTTTCAGCTTTGGACAGCACACCAAAATGAATAATTAGGCTAATGTGCAGACACACTGCTTTCTTAGCAAGAATCCTTACTAAGCATGTACTATTAGTGGCCTCTAAAATTTGAATCATCTGCTTAATTTTACCATAAGCCCTTTGATGGCATTTCTTTGAGTTTTTTTTTTAAATCTAGCTGGATAATTGGGCTGGATTTGGAAGGACTTACTCCAATAAGTATACAGAGACCACAAAAATCTTCATTTTTTTCTGTGCCATTGTGCATTTTTTAAATGTAAATGTTGTTCTCAAAGACAAATAACTAGAATTACTCGAAAGGGCAAATTTATTTAGCTTCCTTTTTAGGGACTGGAATAAAATAGTACAACAATTTCTCTCAATAGTCGAGTTAGAACATCAGCCAGATTCTGTAAATCCCTGGGTTGTCAATAATTGCTACAGTTAAAGATCTATCTTTTTATTCATTATAAAATAGGTAGATTAACTACAATGCAGTTTTTCACAAGAAACAAAAAATGTATCCCAAAATGGGTAGATGTACAGTAGAGCTTTTCCATTGTTGTAATTAACTTACTGTAATTAAGTATTTAGATTTTAAAATGTGGAATTTGTTATACTGCAGCCTTTTGTAGATCTGCCAATAGTGATTAGTATGTCAATGTCAGAAAATGGGGCAAACTATATACAAAGAAGATTGTGCTCAGATTATAGAATGTACTTAACATACAATGTTAACAGTGCTGGAATAATTCTAAAGTAAGATCTCCTTTGATCTCTGAAGTCAGATAGATTGTAATTCCCACCATATAAGGCAGTAATGAGATGCTACTTCAGCAACAGGCCATGACAGTAGGTCTTAATTATGGATTAAGGAGGGTAAGATTTTTTTACTTTAAAATGTCTCCAGGGATACTCTTTCCGGTTGTTAATTGACCCACTGAATGTGCCATTAAAGTAGTATTTGATATGTTAAGTACAAGCTATAATTTCAGCTAAAAATACCTTCAGCTTTGCCCTGGTTGCAACAGCCTTAGTATGATAAGATCATCACTTCACTTCACATATGACACTGACCATATACTTGTACATGTCTTTTCGCAGACCTCAACTTGCTCTCCATGAGACACACAGACAGGGAGAGAAGCTTGTGATCAGAGCAGAGGGTCAGCCATTTATACAGCACCCCTGGAGTTGCTCAGGGGCCCAACAGATTAGGATTCCTTTGCCAGCCACGGGATACAAATCGCCAACCTTCCAGCCATGGGCACAGATCCTTAGCCACAGAGCCAAATTTATTGTGATTTAAACCATGCTGAAATGGCTACATTATACATTAGAAATCTGGATGAAATATGAATGCTGAGACTTTCAGATTCAAATTTAGAAGCTGTCTTTGCCTACCATCTTTGGGCTTATTAGTATTAGCACATTCTGTAAAGCCAGTCTCCTAGGAAAATAATGCTGAAACAGTTGAAATAGTTTACTTTTTTTTGCACTGCATGTCGTAGTTGGTTCAGTGGAACTATTGAGTGATTTGAAATATTTTAATTGTAGTGAAGTGGGGCTGCATGATGCAGCAGTGGTTAACATGTTTGTGACTGTGTGTGCTCTGCGATGGACTGGTGTCCATTCAAGGTGTGTCCCGCCTTGTGCACACTGCTTGCCAAGGTGAGCCCCAGCTCCCTGAATTGGACCAGGTGGCTGGAAAACAGTTGAATGGATTTATTGAAGAGGTGTTCTTAGTTAGATCACTCACTTTCTGACACTATTGGAAATAAAAAAGAGGTTATTATTAATAATAAAAAGAAAGAAAGAATTGCTCACATTCGTATAATGCTTTTCATTCCAGAGAATTCCAAAGGGCTTCACAATGTCAGAGTACACACCCTTCATCCATCATAGAATTACAGCTCTTCACTAAGGTAAGGTGGGGGTAGCCATTATGTCCCTAAAACAACACTGCATAGAAAATCAGTGAAAATGATTTCTTTTTTTAATAATATGTTTTTATACTATTGTTTTGTCAATGATTAAAATATATCAAAACAACAATGAAGAAAGCACTCCTTTTCTCCCCCCCACAGTTTGGACCCTCATCTCTCCTAAAATAAAGGAGGTAAAGGGTAAATTGAGGTTCCAGGGCATAATCAGATTATATAGAGTCGTACAGTCAAACTGCAATCAATTACTTTGAGTATAATTCTAGTGATTGGACTCTCCTGCCACAGCTTGACTGTTGACCTGTCTGTTGTTGCCACAATGCCATTTCTGAAGGATTGGAACTAGCAGTGCAATAGTGATCCTAAAAATAGAGAATGGTGATGTGTTGATCTTGGCAAAGTGTTATGACTTGTAGTTTCTTTGATTGTGTTTTATTATTTACGGATGTTTGGATCCATAAAAGGATGTAAAATTTAGCTGTGAACACCCCACACCGTGAGCAAAAATACGTTCTGTTAGGCCTGCCTCCAACAAAAAGTCTTTGTTCTCCATATATGCAGGACATACCACTTCCTTTCTTTTTTTTCTTAATTTTCATGATCCGAGATCATTGTCTCTCATGAAATAAGGATCTAGCGCATCACTCTTTTTGTTCTTTAAACATTTTATGTGGCTATAATACTCTTTGGAAGTATGGTGTTCTGAATGGAATTTTAGAAAAATTCCCCCAAACAACTGGCCCCAAGCTGCACATTCAACACTATCCAGCATAGTTTGGGTAACTAATGTTCTGTTCAATGTAATAACATGCTCCCGCGGGACGGAGTGTGATGCAAGAGAGTTAAAAACCCAATTGCTGGATGAACAGGTGCACTGGGGAGCCTGCAAAACTGCACACCAGGAAAGCCAAGAGCTTCCCATGCCTGAGACTGAAGGGCACAGGGAACGTGAACTCTGGGAAGGAGTAGCAGGTTGCGTACAGACTGCAGAACCAGAGCATGGTGCATGGAAACAAAGTCCAAATCAGCGGTCGTACAGATAATGATCCAAACTGGGAAGACACTGTAGCAAAGTACAAAGACAAATGTGGGCGTTGAGATTCAGTTTCAGTCCAAATTCAAAGCTCAGGGAGTCATCTGGGAACATGGTCAGGAATAAAGCAGGGGACAGAGTTCAAGCAAATGGGGAATAAACACACGGGAAATAAACATAAAGACGACATTCAAGGGACTCGGTGTCCAAACTTGGTGAGAGAGTTCTGAGCTTTGTTATGTCAGAGTGTTTATTCTAAGGAGCACCTGGAATGGGTTTAGCTGTAAATCAACTTCAGGTGCTCTGAGTCCCCTGGTGATTAGTTTTCTGCGGATAAGGGTTGATGATGATGTCACCCTGCAGTTCAGTAGTCGGGATGAGCGTGACTTTCAGAAGGAGAGGTTTCACTCACCAGACTGGCTTTCAAATGTTTTCTGTTTAAAAGCTATTGTTTCACTCATCAAACTGCCTTTCCATCCATTCCCAAAATATGCTCTCAGCCATAAAAGTTACGATAAAAACGGTCCTAGAAAATTAATTAACTATATTCAGATTCTCACACCAAATAACAAAAATTGCTTAATGTTTGTATGAAGCTTCTCACACAATTAAAAATAAGTAAAGGAAGTTAGTCATTTTGTTTTGCCCCTGATTTCCTAGAGATTATATATCAGGTTTTGAACATATCCTTGCTCCCTAGAGAATGCTTAAGGCAAGCAGTTCAGAATGCAAATGTAAAAATAAAAGAGGTGCCAGGATGCTCACATTAAGATTTAAAATCCTGAAATGCGAAATGACCATCCTCATACAAAAATGTGGCAGGATGTGAATCCTTTTATTTCTCTAAAGGAAGGTAGAGGAAAGGGAATTACCAGCATGACCCAAAAGCTTTGGAATACCTTGGCTTTTGAGATTATTGTGGATCTGTCAACAAAATGTTAAGCTGTAAGTAAATTTGTAATTATACAATAGGTCCAAAACATCATCTGCAGTGTCTAATGACTAATAAATCAATTGAAATATATATGGAAAGTCCAACATTTCTTCAAATGGATGCCAAGACACAGGAGTGTCAGAATTAAACCAAGCAGACAGTACTAAACAGTTCAAAACACAAAGGAATAGAAATAAAATTTAAAGTTTGGCAGAGCAAAGCTCCCCACAGATCTCACATGCCACTGAGTCAAGAATTTAATATGCAGACATTTCCCTTTCCATTTGAATTCAGAAATTTGAACATACCGTCTATCCCAATACCCTAAACAGGTAAGGTGGAACCATGGAATTATAAAAAAATATAAGCTAGGTAGCACATTAATTTTTATTATGGAGACAAGAGCCTACAAAGAATTAGGAAAAAAGAGTCTAGAACATCTTCCCAATGTGGTGCATTTGTTTGTCTGAAGGATGAACCACAGACGAGAGTTTTTCTTTGCGGATCTTTGAGAATCAAAGTTTTTCTTTGTCTTTACTTTGCTTATAGAAGGACAGAACACATACGCTTTGTTCCATTTTCCTTTATTTCTCTCATCTTTTTTTACATAAACTAAAATCCACATGAGAATCCCCTATTGTAATCCCTCAACCAAGATATTCATATACAGGTGAACTGCTTATACGATACATGTGCTCTGTGTAGCAGTTGTTGCCTGCTATGTTCATGGAGGACTCATCTGACCCCTGCTTTTCACTCCAATAGATTTCTTTAACTCAAGCAAATTAGTTTCTGTTTCCTGTTTTGGGCATATTTTGAAATTGTTTTGCTTTCATCTCTTAAAATATAAAATGGGATTTGCAACTGACATTAGTTATCTGCCAATTTTTAACTTTCATAACTGCCCTCATTCAGCTGTATCACCTAAAATGTTACCAACGGTGACTCAGGAGAAGGAAAAATAAAACGGACTCGTCAGACTAATATTTGTTTCTATATTGTCATTCTGTATCTATTCATCATAAATTAATCATTTATTAAGAGCTGTTTAGTCAGTGTGACACATCCTGGAATGGAGAGTCATATCAAGGAACGCTGATAGACAGGTCTAGGAGAAACAATCATGCAAAGCAGCCGTAAGGTTAACCTTTAGTGCTCTTTGACTTTTGGTGTGAGGAAAACCCATCCAAAGTATAAACCAAAACTAAAGCATAAGCTCCTCATTGAGATATTAACTGAGTTCTTGACAACCTCCTCTATCAGTAACCAGGCAGCCAAGCTGCTTACTGGCTCCAAAACATCTCTTTTTGAAATTTGTTTGTTTCCCTGATTCTAGCTCTTCCCAGCTCAGGTAGTCTATATGTTTAGTCCTTTTCAATTGTGATCATTGCTATATTGTTTTTAGCAGTATTGTGTATGGGGAAGACTGTTTTACACTGTTTACACTTTAAGCAGCATGCAAGCCTCAGACCAAAATGTTGGAAATTCTGAAATCTGACAGAAGAATTCTGATGCCAGTTTCCCATGTTCACTCCAAATTCAACAACACAGAATGTGCAATGTTTCAAAAGCTTTGTAAGATGTTTGAAATAGAGGGAAAGTGAAGTGTCAATGGATCAGTTCCTATGAAGAGATTGAACCTTTGACGCCATCCACAAGAGTCCTAAGACCCTCCAATGTGATTTTGTTAGATATTCGTGGAGAAAGTCAACTCAGTTAAAGTTAAAACAATTAAAATAAAAAAACATCTTATTTACAGGAATTGTATGTACAGAAATGTTTTTCCACACGATGGAAATTTTGTCTTTCACTGGAAGAAAGGTGAATTTCAATTTCAATCGACAAAATGTTATCAGCAACAGTACAGTGAATGGTTTGGAACCAGTGTTCATTAGGTGAATCTAAAACACATCTGCAGCAATAATTCAGGAGCATAATTTATGTAATTATAATGATTTTTGCTCTCTGTTTCAAAGTCTCAAAGCTTATGTATACAGAATGATAAGTTATATGTTCCTGAGAGATATGCTGTACTTGTAAAAGCATTCGGTAAAACGAATAAGCAAATACATTAAAGAAACAGACAGATGCTTTAAATTGTTAAATTATTGCAACAGGAGATTTATGTATGAGATTCGGTACAATACAGGTATAATTTTCTTTCAGACAGATAGATTACACAGCATATTGTGTAACCTTATCTTACAGCACACCTTTATACTTAAGAATGCAAGGCCATGATTGCCTTTATTGGAAAGCTTTTAAGGATTAGTCAAGCACAAATTTCAATTTTAAATTTGCACCTGCCTTAGGCAGTGTTCTTTTTAAGCTTGGAAAGTGCTATGACAGTCAGGATGTTTGAGGGGTGTGAACTTGTTCATTCTTTTAATCTGAGCTCTGTAAAAATCAACTAGTCAAGGATAATAAACATTCAGTGCTTTTGCATGTTAGAACATGATTCCCTTTTAAATTAAAGTATTGCTTTGAAGGCCATTTTGTGCATTTATAAAACCTCATGTACAGTTGTTTATAACACTACCTTATTATTTTTTTTTTCCATTTTAGCTTCACAGGTGTGGCACACTGTATCTGCAATAACACTGCATTGTTTTTCACCTTGTCTTATTCTTTACGCTCTTATTTACATTTACAACTACAACACCAGTTGGAGATAACTAATTGCTATTTATCATCATTATGAACACTCTTGCAGAGTGTTTGCTTTGACTAATCATAATTTGCATTAAAATGGTTGCTTGGAAAACACTGTGTTGATTTGCAGTAATGGTATCTGACAGTCTTTTTTCCTCTTCATACAGTATCTAGGTTTCATTGCAGAAACATTCTTTGAGTGAAGTAGAGCACCACAACAAGACAAAATTAACTCTATTCATAAAGTCCCAGAGGGCCACATTGGCAGAAAAAACGTATGAATCAAAGCACAATGGAATTCAGCGGGGGAGCTGAAATAGTGTCCAATTAATCTACATTTTCAACAGTTCAACTGTTAGCTTCAATATTTAAAATTACTTGAAAATAATGAACTGTTGAGACTCAATGTACAGCATTGATATAAATACATCTACAGTAAGTAGAATAAAAACATCTTAAAGGTTAATGTCCTGTGTACATTATTGTGTCCATAATTTCAGTTTTCATGGTATGAAAGATTCACATTGCAGTGAAACGTTCATTTTTCACTTTAGATCTGTCATTTAGTTACCATTGCTGCAGGAGATAAATTGCCCTATGCTCTTTTTATTAATGGCTACTTCTTAATTCACACATCATTTGACAAGTATTATTTCTGACCAATGAATACATTTTGCTCCTTATTTTTTCACTGCGAGCTAACTGTAGGAAAAATGCCCTCTTGATAGTAAATTATTTCTGTCAATACTTTACCTTGTTGGTCACAAAGAAAAATAAGGCACATGATTTTCTGCCTTAACAGAGTGAGTTCAAAACGTTTGACAGACACTATATATGACTCGCTTGCATTTTCAAAATCTTGAAGGAAGAGACCAGTTTTTAAATACACGGCACATAATTTTCAATAACTGTTTACCCCATTCAGGGTCATGGTGGCCTGAAACCTATTCTGGGAAACACTGGACAGAAGACAGGCTACATACTAGACAGGACACCAGTCCAGCGGAGGGCAAAAACTGACACAAACACATACACACTTACACCTGGGCCAATTTTTGCAGAAGCAAATTTACATAAGAGTATGTCTTTGGACAGTAGGAGGAAACTCATATGAACACACGGACAGATAGCACCGAAGGAGTGAACCTAGGCTCCTGAAAATGTATGATTTGTGGTTCCCAGTTAGCTAATGTTAACAATCGTTTATGCAAAAAAATAAAAAGTTGGTGATTTCCTCGAGCTGTTGCAGGAAGTCCTTATAGAAAAGCTTACAAAAAACGTAAGTCCTAATATTTAAAAAAACAATGGGCAGGCGAAAGTCAAAACCAGGCTGGGATAATTCAATCGAGATAACAAATCCAAATCGCAAAGGTAGAAACGTGGTCAGAAACTCAATAAACTGAGGTCCCCTGTCAGAGAAGACGTCCTTTGGGGTGCCATACAAGCCATTTCCCAGGAGGATGGGAGAGAATGAAGAGGGATAAAATGCGCAGCCTTCAATAATCGATCAATTACCACCATGATAGTAGTCTTATCCTCACTTTAGGGAGATCCATAAGAATGTCGACTGAAAGATGGGACCAAGGACATGTGAGAACTGGAAGGGGCTGTAAAAGACCCAGCTTTTTCTGACAGGTCTTGAGTCTGGAGCAAGTGGTGCAGGCCCAGACGTATTCTGTCATATCGGTCCTCAGGGAAGGCCACCAGAAATCCCTGGAGATTAGGTCAATGGATCATTTAGTGCCTGGTTGACCCACAAATTAAGAATCATGGCCCCATTGAAGAACCACAGGAGGAGTTGGGGATGAACAATCTGTCCCAGGGGCATTGGGGGGGAGGTACCATGTGATCTCACCTGGTCCTCGATGTCCCAACGTATGGCTGCGAAAAGCTTTGTAGGTAGAATGATGTGTTCAGGGGAAATGCCGGCATTGTGTTCTTGACAACTTGGTCATGAAAGATCTCATAGCACTAATCCTAAATATAGTTGTATTAACTCTGCTGTCCTGAATAAATTCCAGTCTGAGTCTGTCCTATTTAAAGTCCCATCTTAATTCAATTGGTAAAAGTTCTGTACTACATTGGCTGTGTAGTGGGAATGCTGATTACTGCTATGTGTCATCCAGGTGGGTGACCACCTACATATCAAGCACTTTGGAATCCTTTGGGGTAAAAAACAATAAATGAATCCACATATTAATTAATTAGAAATGAACAATAAATATTGACTAATATTCTACTGTTGCTTGAGTAGTGCAATGCCACTCAGCACAGTAATCCTTGATGGAATTTTAAGATTCTATGAGTCTTGGATATGTATGTAACACGGTGTATCTCTGTCTGAGACAAAGAGATTGAGCTGGCCAGCAATTCATGAGAAAGTTTTATTCTTTCTTCGTCAATTACAAACACCACACAGAGGACAAAAGAAAAACCTCTTTCCTCAGAAGTCTTCACCCTGGATCCCTTCAAAGAACTTGGAAGAACTCAAACTAAAACAAGATAATGGAATAGACCTGCAAGGTTGGGAAGATTTACTTTTCGGGTGACAAAATTAGTGTAGAATTCAATTAGACATTGTTTCTTTATTTTAAGAAAACAAGCAGATAAAGCAGATAGCAGCCCTGTTATTTGAGTCTGGTAGTGACACGAATAGTGGACTGAAAGAGTGTGACAGTCTTGCTCAACTGGTTATTGTGCTATTAAAATATGCATTTTGTTTTGGTGTTTAAAATATTAATATATCATATATTCCCTTTAGGGTGGCATGGTAATGCAGTGGTTAGCATTGCTGTCCTGGGTTCAATTCTTGTCTTGAGTTGCTATCTGTGTAGTGCTTGTATGTTTTCCATGTTTGTTAGGGTTTTCCTCCGGGTGCTTCAGTTTTCTCCCATAATCTAAAGACATGCCAGAAGGTTAACTGGCTTCTGGAAAAATTGGCCGTGCTGTGAGGGTGTGTGTCAGTGTTTGTGTCTCTGTCTGTGTCTGCCCTGTGATGGACTGATGCCTCTCCTTGGAATAAGTGATTAGAAAATGGAGGGATGCCTTTTTCATTCTTTATTTAACTATATTCTTGTTTTAAAATGAGACATTTATGGTAACACAAGAGTTCAAGAGGATGACCAGGGCTGTGTTTGGATTGTAAAAGGCCAGTGTAGAGTAAATTTTACATATACATTGAACAATACTTTAACTCAGATGCACTGCTAGAAAATAAAGTACAATTCACCCACAACACTGTGTTAGATGCTGCGGCTATAATGACAGCATATTCCAGTAGTATGGCTTTGTACAATTGATGAAGTATTTGCTAAAAAACTCATTAGAAAAGTTGTATTATCAATGTGTCTTCATTTAACTTAAATAATTCGGTTCAATAGTTGTACAATATGAAATTAAATTGTCATTTGGGAGCAAAAGGAAAGCAACTACTTTGACAAATACAGATAGCATAACAAAGTTAATTTTTAAGCCTCACTACATCCCTTCATTAAATAAACCATGCTTTGTAGTTGTGAAATTGAAACACATTGCACTGAAACAACAAAAAAAAAAATGTGTACAGAAATCAGGGCAGCCACTTCAGAAAGGGGCTAGAGGAATAAAACTTTTGCTGTGGGATTGGCTACCAAATTCAAAATGTCAGTGGGTTCTCCAACTGTTCGATTGCACGGGAGCACTATTGAGCTGTCATATGGGGTGCTTGCTTTCTAAGAGTTTGATGGTGACATCCTGTTATATTAATAATATATATATATATGATTTCACTGTTTTTAATGTGGTTGTTCTGTGATTTTAGGGCATAATGCTCCAAGGGTATACAATGTCGTGCAGAAGTATTCTTCATCTTCCAATACTTTTTTCATTATTGTATTATATATATTTATTTAATGTGAATATTTAAAAAAAAATGAGCACTTTTAAGGGTGAAAGAGGTTAAATGTCAGCAAGAACTGCAAACAAAATTTTAAACTAAAAAATATTTAAATACAATAAAAATCAATACTTGGTGGGTACAGGATTACATACCAGAGTGGTGCAATTTTTACCCATTCTTCCTTGCAAACCTAATAAGTTATCAATTACAATGCAGTAATAATGTATTTCTGGTTGGATAGTAATTGACAAGTCATGCCAAAGGTCTATTAGATTCAAATCAATTTAATTTAGAAAGATTCAATATCTCTGAGTTTTGTTATACCTTTATCCAGATTTGTGTTTTCTTTACAAATCTATTCCTAAATTATTTCTGAAAGCTACTTGGTCTGTTTGGTTAAATCTTCATTTGACATTCACTACTTGACAACGGCCCTTACAAAGAAGTATGTTTACTGAAATCATGTGAACCATTATCAGACAGAGGCCATTCAATTAATTGTGTGACATTACTTGTGAAGGTAATTTTGTTTACCTGAACTAAAGTTTACCAAAGCAAAGGGTTTTAGCAAAGCATTATGATATTTGTACTTGAGATTTTTCTTATAAATTTGAGTATTCTAGTTTTGATTAAAATATTATTTAGACATTTACTTATACATAGTTTAATGGGACATTATAGTGGCAGATTCTCTTTCAAGACACTGTACAAACATGGAAACACTAGCCAATATTCTAGTAATCCAAGGTAAAATTATTTAATTGATAATCTATTTGTAGGATATTTAAGATAAAAGAGTCTGTATTTTTAAAAAGACTGAAACGTAGAACTCAGCTGTATTAAATGGATTATTTAAATAAATTATGTTTTGTTGGAATAATTTTTTTGGTGTTTCCTTTTGTATAATAATAATTTTGCTTTATTCACCCTATACAATTTCTTGCATTAGGAATTATATAATAATAATAATAATAAACTTTATTTTATATAGCACCTTTAAAGCTGGCTTCTCAAAGAGCTTTACAGGATGACAATAACAATAAATAAGAAGACTACAACAATAAATAAGAAGAATTCAAAAGATAAGACACAATTACAATTACAACAATACAACAATAACAATAGAGGAGACCGTGGAAGGTTGTACTAAGAAGAGCAAAGGGGTGAAGAATGGAACCAGTTAAGTAAAGGCTTTTCTGAAGAAGAAGGTTTTGAGTCTGGATTTGAAGGAGTTTAGAGAAGGTGACTCTCTGATATCCTTAGGCAAAGAGTTCCAGAGCTTGGGGGCATAGCAGGAGAAGGCCCTGTCGCCCATACAATGTAGACAGGCTTGGGGGACAGTAAGGAGGGCAGAATTTGAAGAGCAGAGGTTGTGAGGTGGGGAGTAGGGCAATAATAGTTCAGACAGGTATTGAGGTGCCAAGCCATGTAGAGCCTTATAGGTGAGCATGCGGATTTTAAAGTCTACGCGTAATTTTACCGGAAGCCAGTGCAAGGACTCCAGGATAGGAGTAATGTGAACACTTGCACTAGACCTGGTCAGGATTCTGGCTGCTGAATTTTGGACATTCTGCAGTTTGTTCAGAGTAGATACCCCAGCGAGTAGAGCATTGCAGTAGTCAATTCGATAGAATACAAATATGTTGATCAGCTTTTCAGCCACAGTTAATGATAGCATAGGGCGTAGTCTTGCGATATTTCTAAGGTGAAATAAAGATGTTTTGATAGTATGCTGTACATGTGGGTCGAATGTTAAGCCAGAATCGAATATAACCCCAAGGTTTTTCAATTTTGATTGAAGCTCAAGGACAGAGCCATCTACAGATAGGGTTACAGGACTGGCTTTACGAAGTTGATGGGGGGTACCAATAAGCATGACTTCAGTCTTGTCACAGTTAAGATGAAGGAAGTTTTGAATCATCCAAATTTTTATGTCAGAGATGCAATTAGATAGAATAGAGACAGACACGTCAGTGTCAGGTTTTGTATGGATGTATATTTGAGTATCGTCTGTGTAAAAATGAAAGCTGAGGCCATGTGATCTTAAAAGCTGACCAAGTGAGAACATGTAAATGCTGAAGAGCAAGGGGCCCAGTATTGAGCCCTGGGGGACACCAGACTCAACAAGACCAATTTCAGACCTGTACCCATTGAGAGAGACAAAGTGACAGCGATCAGTGAGGGAAGATTTAAACCATTTGAGGGCAGTTTAAGAAACTCCAAACACAGTCTCGAGACGAGAAAGTAAGATATTATGGTCAACAGTGTCAAAGGCAGCACTGAGATCAAGAAGGATGAGTATGGAAAGAGAACCAGAATCAGAAGCTATTAGGAGATCGTTGGTGACTTTGACCAGGGCGGTTTCTGTGCTGTGAAGTTGATGGAAACCAGATTGGAGGGGTTCGAAAAGGTTGTTTGTCATGAGGTGGTTATGTAACTGAAGTGTGACAGCACGTTCTAGAATTTTAGAGAGAAAGGGTAAGTTAGAGATGGGGCGAAAGTTGTTAAGATTGTCGAGAACTTCTTTGGCACAGGGGTAATGGCAGCAGTTTCGAGGACCATTGGTACAAATTCATCTTTTCACATACCCCAGCTTACTCGATGAGACACCAACAGGGAGAGAAGCTTGGGGTAAGAGCACAGGGTCAGCCATTGTATAGAAACCCCTGGAGCAGTTGGGGTTAAGGGCCCAGCAAAGTAGGATTCCTCTGCAAGCTGTGGGATTTGAATCAGCAACCTTCCAGTCACAGGCATGGATCCTTAGCCACAGAGCCACCACTCCGCCTGCGTATACATATACAGAATATGGGTGAATGAACAGTACTGTAGCTAAAAAGTAGTGTTGAGAGTATGACCAATTTAAGAATCTAAGATTCTTAATTGAATGGCAAAGCTACATAAAGTACTTTGAGGGTTTTATGATAATTTCCTCCATTTTCTAATTTTTACAATCATTTTTGTTGTTTGTAGAACTGTATCTTAGATTTATTCTTATCGTTTCCTGCTGAAAGTAATGTGCATTTCAAAATTAAAGCATGTTTAGTTTAACATTTAGTTTGTGGGCCTGTGTTTAATGGATTGTTGCCCTTTTATCTTCCTGTTCATTGTATTGAAGCTGAATCTCTTTTATGTGGTGTCACAGTGCAGGGGTTTGGGTGGATGCCGCTGGCTCAAGACACTGCCCCTTTGAGGGAGATGGAAGACCAGCATTCAAGTTCACGTTTATTGTCATTGTACTCATATACAGCTATATGGTATAACGAAATGCTATTTAGCTAGCTCTCAGACACGTAGTACAAAAAAACCAACAACAATATAATTGTATAATAAAAGAAAGACAGAGACAACAGGCAGTGTGCAAAAAAACAACAACAGGCAATGTGCAAAACAACAACAGGCAATGTGCAAAACAACAAAAGGTAACAGGTAATGTGTAAAAACAACATCAGATGTGCAAAAACATGCATCAACAGAATGAAATAAAAGGATAGAAATTATGGGGAGTGAGCTTTTTGACATGTAAGGTAGAGGTACTGTAGATTTCAATGTGTGAGTTTTTGGTAAGAAAGAAAGAAGGTCATTGTGAGAAAAAAACTCCTTTTCAGGTGATCTTATTAGTCTCCAATGGCTGATGTGTTCTATATTGCTTTCTTGAAAAAAAAGAGAGAAAATACATTGCACCTTGGTTAAGGAGGAGTAGATGTTGTTTTGTTATATAGCTGCTCTTTTTAGTGGGTAGACCATAATGCAGACCTGTAAAAAACAATTAGATTACTGTAGGTACTTTTATTGCCTTCTGACCTTTTTACAGAAGTTGAGCAGTGTTTTATTCAGAGCATATATTTATTAATGCAGTTGTGATAAGCTCATTTCACTTATGAAATATATATATATACTTTTTATTCCTTAAAATCAAATTATATCTTGGTCAGAGCAGAGAACAACTTTATTCACAAACACAGAAATTTGTTTTAGGAAAATCATCAAAGAGTAAATGGATTCAAAAGTGAAAATACATGTAGATATTTATTGGCAGTGTTTCCGGGGTCTAATTCATGTGCACTGCGTAATACTAAAGTCGTCGGTAAAATAAGGCAATCTACTTTCCCTGTTTCGACAGTGTCTCAGATTTTCCACATAGTGTCATCTCACACTAACACATTAAAGGTTCAGAAGCAATCTCTTGACTCTATTGGAGTCCTGTAATCAAACTGTAATACTTGTGCACAAGGAACAAGTAATAGGTTTATTCCATGCTGAAAAAAAGAAGAAAGAGAAAACAACGTTTCGGCCGTGGAGCCTTCTTCAGGTGTGAGAGAGACAGGGCAGTAGGCAAAGGTAAAGTAGCGGGAGAACAAAGGTTGGGAGGGAGGAGGAGTGAGAGGCGGGAGCAGGGGACAGAAAGAGAGGCCAATCAAGAGGTGTGAAGTCAGAATGGGTGCAGAGAGGTGTGAAATGAAACTTCCAATGAATGGAGAAAATTTTAAAGAACAGTAGTCTGTCGTTAAGGGAAGGGAGAAGGTGTGATCCTAGCTAATAATAAAAACTAATAATTTTAGTTTCGGTGGTCTTTCAGATGTATGAGTTCGGAAAACCGTCTTTGAGAACACAGACGGAGAGATTAGAGTGGTCGTGGCCGTCAGAGGTGAAATGAGAAACAATGGGCTTGGAGAGATCTTTAATCTTCACAGCCCTGACATGTTATAATAATAATAATAATAATTGCTTACACTTATATAGCGCTTTTCTGGACACTCCACTCAAAGCGCTTTACAGGTAATGGGGTCTCCCCTCCACCACCACCAATGTGCAGCATCCACCTGGATGATGCGACGGCAGCCATAGTGTGCCAGAACGCTCACCACACATCAGCTATTAGTGGGGAGGAGAGCAGAGAGTAATGAAGCCAATTCATAGATGGGGATTATTAGGAGGCCATGATTGGTTAAGGCCAATGGGAAATTTGGCCAGGACGCCGGGGTTACACCCCTACTCTTTTCGAGAAACGCCCTGGGATTTTTAATGACCACAGAGAGTCAGGACCTCGGTTTTACGTCTCATCCGAAGGACGGCACCTGTTTACAGTATAGTGTCCCCATCACTATACTGGGGCATTAGGACCCACGTGGACCACAGGGTGAGCGTCCCCTGCTGGCCCCACTAACACCTCTTCCAGCAGCAACCTTAGTTTTTCCCAGGAGGTCTCCCATCCAGGTACTGACCAGGCTCACACCTGCTTAGCTTCAGTGGGTTGCCAGTTGTGAGTTGCAGGGTGACATGGCTGCTGGCCATGTTCCCTGAAGCGGTCTCCGTGTCTCCTTCCTGTTTCTCCAATGTAGATGGCTGGGCATTTACTGCAAGAGATACAGTAAATAAGGTTGCTAGAGGTACAAAATGCTGTCTGGGTGATCCGGAATTGTCCTGAGGGGCCTTGAATGAGTGTGGTGGTGGTTGTGTACTTGCAGGTGATACAGCGAGCTCTGTTGCAAGGGAAAGTGCCTGGTGTGGATGGTTGTTGAGGGCGGTCAAGGGAGCTGTGAACAAGGAGGTTACGCAGATTAGGTGGTCGAAGATATGAGATGATAGGGCGATCAGAAAAGAGGGCCCCAATGGAGGGATCATCCTGTAGGATGGAAAAGTTGTGGTTAATGGTCCTGGGGATAGGAAGTGTGTTAGGGTGGTAAGGAAGCACCAAAGGAATGTGGTTGTTACGGCGGGAGTTCCTGATCGGGTTGATGGTCCGGGGGGTGTTTTTGGCTCGGGCAAGGGCCCTGTCAATCACACTGCTGGGGTATCCTCTGTTGATGAAAAATGAGTACATTTCGAGGGCTTGGTTCTCGAAGTCGATGTCGTCGCTGCATAATCGTCGTAACCTAAGGAACTGTGAAAAAGGAAGAGAGTTTTTAGTGTGGTTGGGGTGAAATGAGCTGTACAGGAGGTAGCTGTGTGAATCCGTGGGTTTGTAATAAACTGAAGTGGCAGTCGGGGGTAATGTATAATTACGCTGGGCAAACGTCCCGAGATCGAATTCTTCCGCGACGGGGGTACCTTTAAAGCGGAGACGACGGCACCGAAAATTTTTGGCGCGCCCTCTCTTTAAAGCCCTGGCCAAATACGAAGACAGTACGTACAGTTATAATTCAAACAGAATAAAAAAATCAGCAACAAAGCGAAATTTACACGATAGGCTACCTCAAACTGTCAGTTACACGACTGTGTATGTCGCTTAAGCCACTCCTATTTGGCATTTTAGTTATGGAGGCGAGAAGACGCCCGCCCCCCCCCCCCCTCTCTGGGTGTCTGATTTGCCGCCATGTTTAACCGTCCGTGTCCGAATCGCAGTAGCTACGCGTACGAAATAAAGTTCATCCCAGCTACAAAACATATATATTTTTGTGGTAAGAGGGCGCAAAACATCAGTATTTACTGCTATTAATTACTGTACAATTTATAGTTGAAATCTGAGCCTAGATATAAAGTTAGATATAAAGTTAAAATCTCGACAAAGCAATGTAGGAAATACAGAGAAAAGAAATCCTTTCTGACATCTAAAATCAGTTTCAATCAAGGTCTCTAAAACGAACAAGAAAAAGAGGATTTTCGGAGGGCAATTACGCTGTGTTTATATAGGATAAGTGATCTATGAGCAATCTAATTTCTTGTTCGTTTAAAACAGTGAAATGTCAGCTGCAAAAGATCGCACCAGAAACAGCACTCTCTCTGCCTGTCATAGACGTTCAGGAAAGGCTGAATGAAGTCATGTCAAGAACAATAATTCGGTGATCAATAATAACAGTTGTAGGACAAGAAACAAAAGATAACGAAAACTTCTTTAGGCTAAAACTCAAGTTCATTCTACAAATTAAGGCAAATGAAAATTCAGGATGTTAAAGTGCTAGAGGTGTAAAAAATACAAAAATGCACATGAGTAAAAAGTTTTAGAAATGGAGCAGGTGTTGCTTTGAAATAAGCAAACAGAAAAAAAGCCATGACTAAAGTGCAGAAGAGGGATGCAGGAACACTTGCTTAGATATACAAAAAAAATCACAAAAAGGTGTACGTTACAAAAGAACATGCAAACATGTTCATCATGTACATCAATTTCCCTTCACGATCAATAAAGTCTTATCTATAAACATGAAACAGAGTGAGGAATCAGAAAATTAGCATGCATAAAAAACAGCAATTCTGTCAATAAGCCCTAAATGAATTAATAGCAACCATGGTTTCATGGAGGGCTTCTCAGATAGTTGGGCATTCAGGTAGATTGCCAGGTGAAAGGATTTGTAAACATACTTTGTTAAAGCAAGTCAGTTTTTTCTGCAACACATAAAATACATTTTTCCAAGAAAGTTTAGCCTTTGTCACTAATGAAACCACTAAATAAAGACATAAATATAGAAATCTTAAGATTTTGTTATTCAATGTTGGTAGCAGGATGAACTGTGCTAAGTGTATATTTTGTCGCAGCGTTGCTGCAAGATGTTAACAGTGAAAAAAGGTATTTAGAAATGAGTTATTTCAAGAAGAAAATGTTCAGAATAATTGCAAATCTAGCAGGATAGAGAAAGCACAGAAAACAGGCAGTTAGATTGATCAGATTAGTATGAAAAGTTATTTAGCAAAGGGAATGAGAAGAGTGACAAACTAGTATGCTTTAGATCTTTTTATCTGGACCAGGGAAAACTGATCATGTTTCTCTATAACAATAATAAAAAACTTTATTTTATATATCACCTTTAAAAGTGGCATCTCAAAGCAATACAGTAGATATAAAAACAGATAAAAGGACCACAGATTACAAAGTAAATACATATAAGAAAGACAAGCAGTTAGAGGTGCTACCAAAATTAGAAAATGAAGCAGATACAGACACTAAGTCTTCTGAAAAGAAAGGTTCTGAGGTTAGATTTAAATGCACTCAGGGTACGTGACTGATATCACTGGGAATACAAATTGAGAGCTCTGGGGTGCAGCTAGAGAAGACCCTGTCACCCACAGAATGTAGATGTTCTTGAGGACAGCTAGAAGACCAGAGTCAGACGGACAAAGGTGGGGAGTAGACAGATAATAAGCCATATACTGTAGGTACTGAATGAGGATGAGGATTTTGAAGTTGACTCGAAACCTGATAGGTAACCAATGCAAGGACTTGAAAACAGGTGTAATGCATCCCTGATAGGATTCTCGCTGTCATATTCTGAACATATTGAAGATTGCTCAGTGTGGATTTAATTTCCCCAGTGAACAGGATGTGCATTTATTAATTCTAGAAAAAAAAGCCTTTCTTGATTTCTCTAGTTCTTAGTTTCTCTAGTTCCCTTTAAAATACACTATTATTCCACAATGCAGAGTATTACATGGACAGTATTTACACATGATATTTGTGATTTAAAGAAATGAACACAAGCAGCTTTTCGAGATTTAAGTGTTGGCTGAGTTATTGCAGGATAAAAAACTAGAGATGTTGGTAAGAAGATAATTTTGGGATAGCTGAGGAATACACTGATAACAAGAACACTTCCTAATGGCCTTAGGCATACTTTTGATGAAGATGATGAAGTTAACAGACTGTATGTTTACATAGATACTGAAATGAGGAATGTATTTTAGATTTTGTGTAGTTGCTAGCATTGAACTGTGTGTTGGATGCACATGAATTGAAGGAATGGGCAAACATCGCTGATGCGGATCCACAGAGCCAGCATATTAAGATGTTTATAATTAGAGGCAATTTGTTTAAATAACTAGGTATGGATACTGATGTGCAAGAGAGGTGGAAAGGCTGTTTACTTAAGCCAGCACTATAAAATATTTTATTCTCAGTGAGATGCTGCCATTTCATAGTGGGTTTCTAACACTGTGTATAGTTCAATCCACACAGTGCCTTTACTTCCATCCATTTCTAATCTCTTTATCCAGTACAGAGGATTTGGAGCCTTTCCCAGTAAGCAACGACACAAGGCAGAATACACCCTGGACATAGCGCGAGTCCATCACAGGACAGACAGACACAAACACACACACACACCAGGGCCAGTTTTCCCATAAACCAAATAACTTACCAGTATGTTTTGGAGTGCGAGAGGGAGTCATATCACACATATGGAGAAAAACCATGTAACCCAGAGAGAACATGCAAACCCCACACACACAGGATGGGACCTGGGACCCCAGTGCTCCAAGATAGCAATGCTAACCACTTTGCCACCATTATAAATGGATGGATATCTTAGTTATCTTTCTAGTTCACAGGTTTGCATGCAAAATTTAATTTTGAAAGCCACTGAGACATCAGGTACTACTGTTGTATTTATGAAAAAGAAACAAAACAAAAAGCATACTAACAACTGTGCCATCCTACTCTTTAGTTAATACAATTTATTATTTATAAACAGTTAACATTGTTAGCAAAATATTTTGAATTATATTTAACCCTATTTTTTCTTTAGTTTTGTATTTAACTTATTATATGATAGTCAGATTTAATGTATATTTTAACAATGAAAATATATTTTTACAAGATGCGGGGGAAAGTGCAACAAATTATTACAGTGCTAAATTTAATATTGATTGCTAATAGTTTATGCTAACACCTAACTTTCTTAATTAGATGTATTTAAAACAGTGAACTAAGTGTAACATACCATTCAGAAATACAATCGAGAATAGTTTTGTGGTGTTTGTATGGATGAAACGTTTCTAAAATGTATAACGTAACAAAATTACAGATTAAAATCTGTAATCTTTCCACTTGTAATGTCATTAGACAGAACAAGAGGTTTCTGCTTTGTCTAAGGATGGTATCCATTTCCTGAAGAAGCCCGGGACAGTTAGCCCTGCCCACACCCAAAACATCACAGGAACACTCCCCCCCCCCGCCTGGGGGAGTCAAGTGGCCTTGTTACGAAGACTTGGAAAAAATCCCCAGTGGAGCAATGACTGAAGGATTTCAAAAAAGGTGTTGCACCAGGGTGCACCAGAAGAGGACTCATCTCAGAAACCAGAGACTGGAAATGGTGGAAGAAGGGTCCAGAATCATCTTCCTCCTCCCTCTCCCCAAAACTGGACTTGAAGACAACAGGGTAAAGGGGGTTTACCAGGGACAAATGTTCAGGATGTCCGGACTACGTAGGATGCCTAGAATTTCACTGTCTTTTCTCTGTGGTGTAAGGAGGCATGCCTGGCAAAGCCAAACTGTTCATGTGGGAAAACTGGTTCTGGTCACTGGGGTTCTTGGTGTGCTCTTTGAGTAAGTTGTGTCATGTGCTCTGTGTATTGGGTAAGCATTTGAAGGTATAGGTATACTGTAGGTATTTGTAGGTATAGGGAAGATTGGTTACTGCAAATAAATGGGATATTACATATGATAACTGTCTTATCGGTCTGTAGATGCACTTGTGATTCTGGGAGAGGAATTGAACTTGAGAAAGGCAATAAAGGCACCCTTTATAATCACGAGCTTTGCTTCATTATACCCAAATCCTCACTTGTGCTCATGACTTTGCTCCAGGTTTCCCCTCAGCTCATTCACTCCTCATGTCTACTTGGGTTTGGACACTACTTGCTGTCTCCTGGTTTTGCCCTTTATCACACATTGAGTTCCACTGTGCCTGCGCTCTAAGTGCGGGAGTTTTGGTTTCAGTTTTACTAGTCTGCTTCCTGGCTTCCAAGAGCCCAGAAAGTGAATTAACTCTACTGTTCTGTGCCTGCTGCACTCTTCAGTCCAATACAGCATCATTGCACAGTTTCTAACTAGCAGTTATTTTCTTTCCCTTTTTTGTAGAAATTCAGACTTATTCTCGCGGTGTTGAAAGAAAGCACATATGCTCATATGAATGTTGCAACAGAAGGCACATATGCATGTTCTGCTTCTATCTTGCTCTCCCTTTCACACTGGGATCCAGAGCTGAAACAACAGAGCTCTATTCCTCTTTTCTACTGCCAGTGTGGCATGAAAGAGTTTTCTGGCTGGGCCTGGAATGTGCCAAGCCAGTAGAGAGCTCTTTCCTTAGGTTTTTCCAAGCGCAGACAGTCAGATGGTCTTGTCTAGTGGCAACAGGATTTATAAGAACTATTGGACAGCATGTGGTATTAAAAAAAAAAACTTCAAACAAAAAATGCCTCTATAAATAACTGCCAAGTTATTGGTATATGACTACATTGGATCTGGGACATTTTGAGACCTGATTATAAGTTTAATTTTACCTTTTAGAAAGGAGATGAAAGAAATACAGCATTGATACTGATCCTTTATTACTGTGTACTGCAAATGTTTATTACATAGAAAGTAAATTGTTCAAAATTCTTGCTGAATGAAAAGCTTTTCAACATATGATATGATAAGGTATTATAGTGTTGAATGTCTTTAATTTGAAGTAAACTTATTATGGCGCTTGGCTGACTGGTGTCTTTTATTTGTTTTTGGGCACTGATAAAACAGCTGTTAACATCCTATCAACTGTTTTTCTTTGACTTTAGTGTTTGGAGTCTGTAGTTAAAAAGTTCATATAAAACCAAAGAAATATCTGTTAAAAAGAGAAAGCAATGTTAAAGTTAAAAGAAAAAAAAACGAAATTGCATCCGGAGCAATGAAAGTGAGTATAAACAAAAATACCAAAATAATAACAATTTGGAATACACTATTTTTTCTGATGACAGAAAAAATATCAGAGCTGTGAAGAGAAAATCCAAAACGAACAACAAAATCACCAACAACCTCCAGAGTGCAGACATGAAGGTATCAATCTAAAGTTTGCAAAAAAAACTAAAAAATTTCAAAAGCTACAACACAAAAAGTCAACTTCTCATCAGCACCAAGAAATAGAAAAGTCAGATTACAATTTGTTCAGAAGTGCAAATATGAACCAGGAGTCCCCTGGACAGATGAGACCAACATAAGTTTCTTCTCATCTAATAACTTGTACCAAAGTGATGAAAAGGTTAAAGTGTGGAGAAAAAAAATGGTTCAAGAACAAAATCTCATCTGTGAAGCACATCTTACCTGGGAATGCAAAGCAGCATCTGATACATTTGTTGATTAAATAAATTGATGAGGTGCAGCAATACGATTTGCAGTCTTGTAGCACTGTGGCCCTGGGTTCAATTCCTGGGGTGCTATCTGCGTGGGGTGTATGCTTTCCCCTTGTTTGTCTAGGTTTACTCTAGGTGCCCCAGTTTCCTCTCACAGTCAGTCCAAAGACATGCAGGAAGGTTCATTGAATTCTGGGAAAACTGGCCCGGTGTGAGTGTCTGTGTGTGCCCTGCGATGGACTGGGGTCCCTTCCAGGGTGCATCCTGCTTTGTGTCTATTGCATAGTGGAACCGGCTCCGGCTCCCCCTGTGATCCTTAATTGGATGAAGCAACAAGAAAAAGGATGGATGGATAAGTGAAGGAGCTCAGCAGAATGAGCTTTGAAGTTAACAAGAATATTTTGTCCGTTTACATACAGTAGAAGAAAAACGCTTCCATCTTAAAATTCAGTTAATGGTCAGTTTATGTTTTTGTTCAAATGTGAACAAATGTATGCATGGAATGTGCCAAAACTAAAATTTATATTATATTTCATATCTATAAACCACATAACCACACAGAAATTGCCTGATTGTAAAGCAAAGTTTTGAGTTCACTGCCAGTCCATCACATGGCACACACAGACAAAGACACACACACACTCACACCAGGGGTAATCTTCCCAGGAACCAATTAACCTACCAGTATGTAGGTTAAAACCCACAAGAACACAAGGAGAGGACATTCAAACTCCATACAGATAGCTCCCAGGTGCTGGAACTGAACCCAGGGCCTGAGTGCTGAGAGGCAGCCATGCTAATAACTCTACCACCCTTCCACCCTTGAACAATAACTAATGCAACAAAATAATAGAACAACTATCACTCCATCAGTCTCTGCCCAAACAGTCCCAGCAGAAAGGGCTGTGTAATTATGGTTTGGTTCAATCTCAGCACTTCTGTCAATTTAAATGGTCACCCACAGGCCCCAGAGTAAAAAAGAATAATAAATCAGTAACTGAAAATGCTTAATAATCATCACTGGAATGCAAAGTACATTGAAACCTTTTTCATTGATAGTTGTATGAATTAATAACACAAATTAAGTGCTCATAAAACCTAGAACCAGAAAAAATAGCAGTAACTATTATTAACATATAATATATTAGGCATGCAACTATTAGGAATATACCTGTAAAGTATATGAAGCCTGCAAAAGAAGGTTAAAAGGATACATTATACGTATAATTATTTTAGTTGTTCAAAACTGCACTTCAAAAAATATTTCTAACAGAAGCAAGTAAAATATTGCATAATGCATAGGTGCATTACAGAAGAAAGCAGCTTTTCCTCTTTCTTTTAAAGTATTACTTTAGGATACTTAACATGCTAGCATCAGCAGAACTCATTGTTTGCAAAGGCTGACATGAAGTTAAGAAACATTAGTCACATGCCCCAAATCCATTTTCATGGTTTAATACAGAATTACCATAAGCCAGAGAAGTGATGTCAGCATAGTCAATATGCTTTTTTATTCTGAAAAGAACCTCATCAGCTGTATTCTACACCTATTTTAACACAACAGGAGGCTCTGACTGTTGCTTTAAAGCAGGATCCAACAAAGCAATCCCAACATTTCAAGATCTAGTTTGCAGCACTCCATTTATATTGTTTTCCTTATTAAAGGTATTCTGATTACTTTTTACACCTCAATGATTTAACAATTAGATACATTGTGAAAAGAATTTGATCTTCTGAACCCCAGTGTCAGAAGCACAATTCATGACAAGAAACATAGTTTTTTGAAGTCTATAAGCAGACATGAAAATCAATAACAAAGTTCAGAGAAAGTCAAAGAAATTCTGAAGTGTGGTACTCTCCTTAAAAGAACCCTGCCAGGAGTTCATGTATCTGTATGCCATCAGACAGACTGATTAGCCTTGCTTTAGAAATATAAAACCCTATTTCAGAACTTTCACTTTACCAAAAAATATCCAACAGTTACAATGCAAGCACATTTTTAAAATTGAATCCTTTTGCTCTGATATTCTGAAAACGGGATTTTGTTTTATATTAGGAACAAATGCCATGAAAAATACTTTCTTGGCTTATTTAATCATTTTCCTGGTGGTGGTTAAATGCATCAAATTTTAAAAAGCTTGTCTCTCAGAGGTTCCACCATTCTGAACCAAATCTCTACACAAAATATAATTCAAGGTTTAAGCAGTGGGTTAAGAAAGACCTCAGGCATGCAAGTCAGATTAAGAAGTACATACGAAAGGTTGCAAATTCAGCAAAGAGAAGGAATTCAAAGAGAAATTCAGCCCATTTTGTTCATTTTTTAGTTTTGTAGTTTTGACCTGATTATCCTTGAAAGAGCCCATAGTTTGAGTTCCAACCCCCCTGGAAGAAAAACATGTTCCTGAAACTCAGAACTCTGTGTAAAGGACAGAAAATAAGAAATGTTTTGAATGGATTCTCCTTTTGTTTCCAACTGTACACCTGTGTCCTTGTTTCACAGCTTAGTGTGAAATTACCCTGTACATACCACTTAACATGTTTTTTTTGTCAGATCTGATGTCATCTTTATTGCTCTTCTTTGAATTCTTTCTCGGATTACTGTACATTATCCTTTTTACAGTATGGTAACCAATACTAAAAAAAAAATCTAAATGAGTTTTTTACTTACGACAATGTTGTAAAACATTAACATAGCTCTGCTTTATTTAATTTTCTTTCTTTATAATTTTGGCATTTTTGTTACTTGATGAGATGGGCTGGCTGCTGAGGACAGCTAGATCCCTGAAAGTTCTTAAATGTAAATAGGTATGAGAAGACACAAAACAATACAATTCAATGGAAATTGTATGGCTTTGGACAACTGAACAATACAAGTCCTTGTACATCTGGAGAGACACATTCACACATGAGTTCTTACACTGCATTAGAGGACACATAACAGCTATACATATTGGAATAGCCTATATAAATATACCTTACTACACTTCAAGAGTCTCAATAGTTGGTGTAGTAGTGTGAGTGCCACCCAAACCTTTTATTATTGTATGGTAAGGGGGCAGTAGGCAAGTTAGAAGTTTTTGTGTGAACAACATTCATCACGGAGCAATGAGAACGACCAGCCATCCTCTGTCACCTGACTAATTAAAGGAAGACTGGTTGGCTGACGTTTAAAAACCAGGAAGCAGTGGTTGCCAATGTTGGTCTGATTTGCTGTTTGAGGTACACCGAAGGGAGAGAATAAAGGAAGTGTCACGCCCAGTACACCTACTTTTCTCCTGTTCCTAGTTCCTTGTGATTATTCATCTTTCTGGTGTGTCTTGTTGTGTAGCCTATTTACTTCCTCTGGTCCTTGATCAGCATTGAGGTTCGGATGTCCTGAAACCCGCCTAGCACCAGGCTGATCCATGTCCGCTACCTGAGGGCATAGGTTTCTGAACAGCTGAGCCCGGGCTAACCCCCGTCTAGCCGCTATGCATAGGGTCTTCGCTCTCCTGCCATTCCACGGTTCGGCCCTTCCGACATCCGTGATAGGAAATTTTTATGTGGTGTTGTGGAACAGTGTGAGATTTATTGGTAATTGT
Source organism: Lepisosteus platostomus (assembly GCF_059453375.1). Classification (NCBI taxonomy): domain Eukaryota; kingdom Metazoa; phylum Chordata; class Actinopteri; order Semionotiformes; family Lepisosteidae; genus Lepisosteus; species Lepisosteus platostomus. The sequence goes on from NC_142611.1 coordinate 18,151,988, forward strand.
TACAGAAATGTTTGAGTTTTTGGATTAAGAGTTTCTTGTTTTTGAGACAGACTTATGTTTTGCTGCTGGTAAGCAGCTTTGCTGCCTGGCTAAGTTATTAGAAAGGGAAAATGTCTACTTAGAAACACAATAAGGAGCTTAGATTTTGTTCTGTATATTGTTTCCTTCATAGTAAATAAAGGAGCACTACATTTTGTACAGCTACGGTCGTCTGTTTTCCCTGGGCTCTGCCTATTCAAAATCCTGTTATGGCTCCCTCCCTTAGATGTGTCGCAATATTTATGAGCTGCACACCCTGAAAGTGCAACTGGAAATCGGAAAAAAGTTGGTTGATTCCAAGTTAAACAGGAGTACAACAAAGAAAGCACGAGTATAGTTCTAGACACGTCTTTGCCTTGACTATAGAAAGAAGACGCTCTAGGCTATTTACCCATACCCAGAAACCCAGGTGCACAGTATTTGCCTTGGATACTGGTGTCGCTGACAAAACAAGGACTGTGGAAAGCAGGGAACACTCTCATCCAGCAAAACACAGAGTGAGGAACAAGCCAGAACTGAAGGAGAGGAACCTTGCGAACCTCAGAGGGAGGATGAAGCATAACAGTGAAGGAGTGCTGGAAGGAACTGTGGGCCCTGTACAGGGAGTAAAGAAGAAATCCATGTTCCCTCCTACGGAGGACTGGATGACTGCAATTTCAGAGCTGGGTCAGGGAGAAGGCATGGACGAGAGCAAGTGGTAGGGCTTGGAGGGACTCTTTCACATCCAGCACCAACATCCACTTTTTCTGATTGATAAAGGACAATCAACCATTTTAAGAACCTTTGTATTATAGTAGAACCTACTGGACATGTTAGAGTGTGTACTTACTGTAAGAGTTTTATTTTGAAATAAAGTTTATTTTGCTAGAAAATAATACCCAGAAACTTTCATATTAAGGCTGCTCTCTGGGTCATTAATGACCTAGTTAAAGCTGTAGTTCACACATTAGTAGCAAGAGACAGATAATAAGTGTTAGGAACCTTTGCAGATAACCTGGGTCTATTACAGGAGCAACTGGACACCCAAAAGGAGACAGGTATTAGAAAAAATGAATATGTGCAAGCCCAGGTGATCACGCCCGTACCAAGCCAGTTCTTATGCACCAGAACAAGTGTTGTGACAGAAGTACTGTCAGTGCCTGATTGGGTTTAGCTAGCCTACATTTTATAGAAAATGCCAAAATATGGAAGCTTAATCATATTTTGACAGAACATTACTGACGTAAAGGAACAAGTAATAGGTTTATTCCATGCTGAAAAGAGAATAAAGAAAACACAACGTTTCGGCCGTGGAGCCTTCTTCAGGTGTGAGAAAGACAGGGCAGTAAGCAAGGGTAATGTAGCAGGAGAACAAAACCTGGGAGAGAGGAGGAGCGAAGGGTGGGAGCAGGGGACAGACAGAGTGGCCAATCGGGTAGTGTGAAGTCAGGATAGGTGAAGAGAGGTGTGAAATGAAACCTACAATGAATAGAGAAGAAAATTAGTCTAAAGTTGAGAGAAGGGGAAAGGTGTGATCCTAGCTGCAGGATAATTTGAGTTTCTGTAGTCTTTCTGATGTGTGAGTTGGGAAAACCATCTTTGAGAACACAGACAGAGAGATTAACTAAGAGATAACTGATGTCGCCTGAAGACCAATAGATAAGAATAGCTGTTGTGTTCTGAACAGGGAAAAGCCCAGAAAACATATTATCTACAAGCTTGATTTACTTTCACTTAGCACTAAGTCTTAATATCTGTAGCCAAGGTAATGCATGTTTTTGGATTTAGAATTAGTTAATGAATGGAAAACAAAGTACAGGTAGTGCATGCAGTAAAAGTTCAAATTATGATGTAATTAGTGAAGTACCACATGATCTGTATTGAACCATTGCTCTTCCTAATTTATATTCATAACAAAGATTCTGGTAAAATTATTAATTAAACTGTTTTTGTCATGATCGCTACTCCTCCTCTTAAGGGTGCTCCAGCCCTTCCTCGTTCTACCTCATTCCCCACACCTGTAGCTTATTCCAGCCCCTCTTTAGTTCCGCTTTAAAAGCCAGGCTTAGACGTCACCTGAGATTCCTCATCGAATCCCGTTTCATGAGAGCCTGGGGTCCTGCTGCGTCTAGAACCGTTATGCTTTTAACTTTCTGTTCCTGATTCCCCTCGCCGGTTCCGACCCGGTTCCTGTTCCCCACCCCGGATGGATCGCCTGGCCATGGACTTCTGCCTTTGTTTCTGATTACCCGTTTGGATTTCCTATATGGATTGTTTGCCCCGGACTCACTTCCCCTGGACACCTGCACTCCTTGGACTTGTCTCCATCCCTTCTCCTGCATGATTTTATTCCAACTGTGTCTTCACCAACCGAATCGTGTCGTCTGCATAGGGCCCAGAAAGAACTGCTACGTGACAGTTTTAGTTCACAATTGGACTAAATTTGGAGAATTAATCAACACTGCAGAAGATCAAACAAAATATAGGACTCGAAACTGGGTAGACAAGTACATTGTGTTATACTGAGTGCAGGTTTCAAGACAATATACCAATATAATATGGGGAAAAACAGTTTGTATAAAGTGCATATGAAAAAGTCTTACTGTAGGAGGTCATGCTGAAGTGATTTTCCTCCTCCATACATGTGGAGAAGCAATAAAAAAGGCAAAATAAATTCTTGGATATAAAGTTAAAAGTGTAGAATATATAACAAAGAACATTGTGTTACAATTTACTGTGCACAATTAAGAGCACAAAGCGCACAAGCAGTGCACACATTTTAGTAACCACATTTTTAAAAATGTATGTACTTATTTTTCTGTTCTGAAATCAGACAAAACAAGATTGACCAGTTACATTTTATCCATCCAACAATACTTCCATCCAGTTTCTAACCACTTCATCTCAATTGAGGGTGATGGTACCCCAGAGCTTATTCCGGCAAGCAATGGGCACAAGGCAGGACACACCCTGGGTGGTATGTTAGTCCATCTCAGGTCACACACAGACACAAACTCAACCCCAGATATGCAGACACTTACACCAGGGCCAATTTTCCTAAAACTCAGTTAACCTACCAGTATGTCTTGTGGCTGTGGGAGGTAACCGGAAAACCCAGAAGTAACCCACACAAACACAGGGAGAACATACAAACTCCACATAGTCAGCAACGTAGGACTGGAACTGAACCCAGGGCCCCAGAGCACTGTACCACCTGCCACCCCAGTTACATTCCGGATCATTTTATTATTTCAGTCTTGAACACGTAGTGACGTTCATTCAAATCCTCAAATGCATATAAAACAGAATCTAATGTACATTTTTACACAAAGGCTTGTGGGAGTTTGAAACAACATATATTGTAATGTTGACAAATCTTAAACTGCAGTTCCTTTCAACTAATGGCTATCTGTGATCTTGGATTGGTTAGCGACTAACATCCACATTAGCTAGGTGGATTGAATCTACTCTGATTGGCAAAATTGAATGTGAGGTCATTATAAAGAAAATAAACTACAAGTAATATATAATGTTTTTTACCTGTATTTATTTTATCATAATTGTTATCATAAACAGTAGTTAAAGTAGCTATTATTGGTACTCATAGACCAAAGTAAGCTTTTTTTATTTCTGGGGAATGTCACAAAAAGCTGAATCATAGTCACTATAAAAATATCTTGCTCCAGGTAGATGAACAGTTAGCATTTCAAAAGAAAGCATTCTTTGTTGCATTTGATGGAAAAAAAATGTACAGTAGAAAGTATATTTCAAAATAAAGTCAGTAAAAGATCATTGTAAGCCTCAAAGAACTCTATTTAGTAATTAATAACAATTTTCAGATGACAGATAAACATTTTTGTTTTACAATCCAGTCCAACTGATCTGTTGCTCGGTTAAAGTGAGAGAGTGGATGTTAAGAAGTAGAGGAAGTTAATGAGATGATGTTTTTCTGTTTCCTCTGTTATAAACATACAGACACAAACCTATTTAATTTACATTGCATGCTTCAGTAACTGTTACAATGATGTACAATGCAGAGCTTTGGAAGAAAGCTTCTTAAAGATTGCATGATGCCAACAGAACTCGATTACCATGGAGTCCTAATAAGGTTGCACAACTGAGAATTTAAAAGTGTTGTTTGTGTGAAGTGTAGCATTAATAATTGATAATTAAATTCTACTGTTTTTTGCCTCTTAAATTAATCTGTAGGAGAAATAAACTGCTGGTGACAAACACCTATTGAGAAATGTAATGTTTTTTAAATAGAAGGGGCTTTATAGAAAACAGCAGCTGTCTGTATGAAATAATTCTCTTTTATTGTTCTTTCTTTGATTGCACTGCTAATGAATCTCAATAAGTGCTGTCAACGTAAATGTTTCATAGTTAAAATAAACATTGCAAGGAATACCTCCTTTGCCAAATTCTATTTCTGTGACAGTGGAGTGATAATTCATGTGGGCTTTTCCGTTTGAGGAAAGTGCACATTAACGATAACAAGCCTACTGATTCAGAAGGATAACTATCAAAGGTTGTGCAAGATCTTTCTCCTTACAATGTGTCCTACATTGATGAATAAACAATGCAAAAGAGCTGCAAGGGCTGTCTAACAGCATTATTGGCATTACTAAAACTGCCAACAGTGATCTATAGAAAGGGAGAGAAAGTAGCTCAGAGCACTTTTAATCCTTAAAGATGTTTTCAAGGTTAAAATGGAGTGTAGGTTCGTTTCAAATAATTTTCATTGAGACAAGAAGTCAGTGAAAAGTTTAATAAATGTTTGGAGTGAGATACTTCACAGCATCTCTTGAATGTGCTTAATATCTTGAATATACTTAGATTTCTTTTGTCCAGTGTAAGTACTATGGACACATTATTTACAATTCATTGGCTCAGCTGTGTATTGAAAAAAGCCAAATGTCTCTCAACACCTCTTGCTGTTCTCGTGCCTGTTGCCTGGTTACCACAATCCTGTTTGAAAAGCATTATATTCTTCTCAAAATATGACATACGCAATAGAATAACAAATGAACATTTCTACATAACTAAACAATGTTATTATAGAAAAAAAAACAATTGTACAAATACCTTCTTACCAGCAATTCACGCAGTATGTGTCTAGACCTCGTGTGAAGTTATTTTGAAATCTTTGCATGTTTATAGGTTATTAACTCAGTTGGCAAATAATTTTTAATGATAAAAGAAACATTCAAAGCTGTAGCCTTTATTATGGTGTAACAATTCCAGCTGGTACTGTATACGCTATAATAAAACAAAATGTCAGGAGACAATTATCTTATATGAAAAAAATACATCTGGTATTAAATGATAAATAAATAAAAACACTTTGAAAAATCTTAAAATATAATAGTGAATGCCATTAGAAATAGCTGATCAACTGGTACAGTTTTTTTTTTCAGGTAAGCAACTACAGTTTAGATTTAATGTTTTTAAGACAGTTGTTAGTAGTTAGAAAAGCATACACTTAAGATATTTTAAGTAATTTAATATTATTTAATGTGCTTTAAAATATTAAAAATGTATTTAAAGGTGCTTGTGTGGGGTTAGAATTAAGTGAGCAAAATCTTTTATCTAACAGATTATTCTTTATTTGCAACTCCCCTATCAGCTTTAGCTCGAAGCATTACACAAAACAAAATAGATTAAAGACTCTTACACAAGTCCCTCCCCATTCCTCTTACACTCCAGAATGTCAGCGATGAAGGTGACCTCCCCAGTCCCACAAACATATTGGATAACATGAAAACCCCAACATTTCAAATAGAAAAAAATGGCAATTAGACAAAAGAAGGCAAAAAGTGAACACTACGGTATCAAGATCTTTTTGCTATTCTCAATAATAAATTAATAAGTTATTTTTCTGTTTATATAATTTGTTTCTTGTATCTTGGTATCCGCATCTGATATTTCCTCTTTCAACAGCTAGGGTCTCTCCTTAAATTGGACATTTGTCACAATGCTTTTTGTTACAGATGCAGTACTACAGTATATGGAGGATAGAAGGTGACATACAGTAATGATATATAATTTAAGGATTTTTCATATACTATACTATATTTATTATTGTATTCTTAGTAAATGGCAGTTGGATATCTTCATTGATTCTTCATTTTTAACCTTTGTAAGAGACAATAAGTACAGATACTACATGTGGTCTGGAACCTCCAACTCTAGGGGGACAGTCTTATAGCAGGTAGACCTAAGTCATGTAGGTACTGGAACAGCATGGCAACACAGGCAGAAACAGAAAGTAGTGGTAAGCAGCCATATCACTCTGCAACTCACAACTGGCAACCTACTGAAGGTTGGTGTGAGCCTGGTCAGTACCTGGATGGGAGACCTCCTGGGAAAAACTAAGGTTGCTGCTGGAAGAGGTGTTAGTGGGGCCAGCAGGGGGAGCTCACCCTGTGGTCCATTTGGGTCCTAATGCCCCAGTATAGTGATGGGGAAACTATACTGTAAACAGGCGCCGTCCTTCGGATGAGACGTAAAACCGAGGTCCTGACTTTCTGTGGTCGTTAAAAATCCCAGGGCATTTCTCGAAAAGAGTAGGGGTGTAATCAAGGGGTCCTGGCCAAATATCCCATTGGCCCTTACCAATCATGGCCTCCTAATAATCCCCATCTATGAATTGGCTTCATTACTCTGCTCTCCTCCCCACTAATAGCTGATGTGTGGTGAGCGTTCTGGCGCACTATGGCTGCCGTCGCATCATCCAGGTGGATGCTGTACATTGGTGGTGGTGGAAGGGAGTGTCCAAAAAGCGCTATATAAGTGTAAGCTATTATTATTATTATTATTATTATTATTATTATTATTATTATTATTATTATTATTAGGGCACTGGATGGGAGGGTTGTGTGTGTAAAACAATGTGGGATGCTGCTATTCTACCTTTGAGCAAAGATCTTTCTACTTTCTAAGTGTTCTACTGTATCTTCTGGATGTCACTGCAAATGGAAATTTGTTCTTGATTGACTTATGTAAATAAAAAAGAGACTTTTAGATTCACCTCAACCTCTATGTATTTTTACTTTCTGACATTTATTTATTTATTTATTTATTTATTTATTTATTTATTTATTTTACCAGCCCAGATACTTGTTGTGAAGAACACAGGATTTATTACTATAGGAATCCTGCTAAATTCTTGTTTTATGAAGACCCCTGTCAGTTATCTGGGTAATTCCATCCCAATTGTTTTCACTATTTTCTAGTGCTAAGCCATTACACTTACAGTATATAGTATTTACAAGTTTCTATAGCTTCAGGTCTGTGCTTTGTGTAGCCAATGTGTTTTCAGTTTGTTTTTTGAAAGTTCTAAATTACAGCAAAACAGCTTAGACCATAAACAACCTCATGTCTGTCTAAATCGAAATGGAATGTGTTCACATAGAAAGGAGCAGAGCAAAAACTATAGAAATGGCATTATACTGTATCGACTCTACCAGCTCTCTAGGTAGTAAATGCAACACTTGGTATTTTGAACGTGAACATAATACATTTATTATTTGCAGTAGAACTGCTCTCTAGAATAGAAATAATAGAAGCACAAACAGTATACAGGTAGAAACAAACCAACAGAATCAGAGACATGGGTCAGGCAAGGATGCTAGAAAGTAGTTTTACTGTTTGTTTCTTTGTAAGATGAAATAGTTTACAATAATTTGTACAATAAGCATATAATCTCAGCACAAAGTAGTCAAACCAGAATGTGTCAAATGTATTTGTATTTACTACAGGCATCACATTTGTATCAGAAAGGCATCTTTCAGTAGATTATTGCCATAGGAATTCTTCGGAATTAGTAGTGAGGCTCCTATGCAGAAAACCAGGGCAAACTCCAAAAGGCGTAGTCAAAAGAACAATCCGAGGTCCGAAAGCCGTAGGTAAACTAGCCGGTGCAAAAGTACAAATAACCAGAGGCAGAGCCGTAATCCGTAAGGAAGCCGATAGACAAAACCAGAACGAGAACGAAAGTACCAAAACCGAAACCAGGAGACGTAGGCAGAGAACAAACCAGTCAGGAAGCCAAAAACCAAGTAGCACATAACAATGAGACTGGGAGTAGCTCTAGCCAGGAAAACCCTAATACTGAGCACCGGTAAGAGTGTGAGGCAGCATTCAATAGGCTGGGGAAAAGGGCTAATTGGGAACTGTGCTGGAATGCCGATTATTTTGGGGGCGTGGAGTAACAGGAATGTCTGACTGTGTCCTTTTTGAGGTCTGTTCAGGCTTTTCTTTTGCTTGATTGATTCTTAATTTAATGCCTATCAGATCGAGCACACACAACAGCAGCTAGGTTCTGAGAACATGAGAATGGATACACCTCAGTACCTCAGTACTCACCCCAAGAGTATGTACAGAACACAAATATCGCCATCTGTGATTTTCAGACTTATAAAGCAGTTCTCTACCTCTCCAATTGCAGCGTAAGCCACATTTTCTGCAATATTTTTACTGAGAGGGCTTTACCCATCAAACAAAAATGCATTTACAAATAGTTTTTCACCTCAGCAGTAGAACATTACCTTCAGTAGTCCCATGTGTTGCTATTTGCCTGCTTATTTTTATTGGGTATTTTAATCTTTAGCAATGACTGATGGCAGGATAAATAACAACAAGACCATAACAATGGTAACAGGAAGTGTGATAGGAGAACAAATGAACATTAACTCCTTGAATTAAGAGGAAATCACAAAGCTGGAGCTAAGACTTAACAACCCTGGTGTAAAAATGAGCATCTGGACATTTTGTTGGTCCATAACATACCGGCCTACCCGCATTCCCCACTTTTGTCTTAATCCTAATAGGGTTCCTTCCGCTTGCGCTAGTAGCTGAAGTAGCTCCATCCATCCAAGAGGTCCCACCTCCTTACCTAACAGACCATTGGCTCCTTGGAGAGTATCTACACAGATTGCACCTCAGGTCCAGAATATAACCTAGGGCACCAGTGCTGCAAAGTAGCAGCGCTTACCACTGTGCCATCATGCAGCCCTGATATACCATCCTTTAATTTACAGTCCACATTTTATGTCCTACCATTGTGTTTGCCTTTTTATTGGTTCTCCATATTTTCTAGAAGATCAAAATTAGCCCACTGAAGCTAAGCAGGTGTGAGTGTGAGCCTGGTCAGTACTTGGATGGAAGACCTCCTGGGAAAAACCAAGGTTGCTGCTGGAATAAGTATTAGAAGGGCCAGTAGGGGGCACTCACCCTGCGGTCTGTGTGGGTCCTAATACCCCAGTATAGTGACGGGGACACTATATTGTAAAAGGACGCCGTCCTTCGGATGAGACGTTAAACTGATGTCCTGACTCTCCGTTTTTTCGAAAATAATAGGGGTGTTACTCTCAGTTGTCCCCCAAAAAAATCCCTGATTTAAGGTATAATTATATTACTTATTTTGAGCATTCACTTCTTATGTGTACTTTCTGTTTTCTGTTTTGAAAATTAACCAAAAAAAGATACATTATCAAAATCCTTTTAGAATTCTAAACCACATTAAATTTGTTGGGGTTTATAAAAGATCCAGTTCTTTTGGCTTGTCAAAGTAGTTTTGATTCCAGTATTAAACCTTTTTATATTTAACAATCTTAAACAATCCAAAATTAAAATTAAAAAATTAAATCTAAATATTACAAATCTTTTTAAATACTATTTTTAGATTATTAAAGCATTTTCTTTATTGATTTCAGTACAATTGTCTTTTTTAGAGTAGGGATTACATTTGCACACAATATTCTAAATTACAACAATATAACAATATATCCTAAATTTAGGATATATATTTTTGTGTGTCCATTGTTTAGAAGTTGTAAATGATACCAGTATAAACAGCTAAGTCTTTTTGTAAGGAACGTCATCACAATTGCCCATTTACAGTACTGTATATGTTCTTTGTTTCTGTAATTAATGCTCTGCACTTGACATTTATAGAATATCGGAGTAAAGGTCATTCATTTGAATTAAGAAAACTTTTTGCTCTTACAGTATAGTACAGTTATCTATGGATGTAGACTCAGTCGTAATTTGGGGTGTTCTATGAATTTCAGCTAGCCAGATCTTTGCATAATAAAGATTCTGTGGTGCATTTCACACACATGTGACAAGGATTCTTGGTGCCATATGCACAAAAACTGTACCATGGTGCAATTAACTTTTTCTAAACAAATTCACTAGTATTTTGCTCTGGGTCCCTCACTGTGAGCAACGAGTTTGCTGACACCCTGCACATGAGGGTCTTTCACAATCCTGAAAGAGTAATCTGAAGCATGTGTGTCAGGGCTTCAATTGAAATTAAAGGGCTTAAAAGACTCCCTGAGAGAAACAAAGTGGAAAAATAAGCCATGTGGCAGACTGGTTCTTTAAGAACATGGCTGTTGTAAAAAAAGGTAAAGATTTGGGAATTGGACCTTGTTGTGATTTCTTGGACTGAGACTGATGGAAAAGGCGTGGTCAGGGAAGAATGCTAATGGAGAAATAAGTGAAAACAAAAATGTGTTTATGAAATTGGAAGATGGGGCCTAAGGCAGGCTCTACAGAACTTAGGAACAAGTAATAGGTTTATTCCATGCTGAAAAAAAGAAAAAAGAGAACACAAAGTTTCAGCCGTGGAGCCTTCTTCAGGTGTGTAGAACAGTGTAGAACTAAGTTCTACAGAACTTAGTTTTCTAGGGTTTAGGTTAGGTTTTTCTAGGGACCACTATTTTAAGAAATGATCTAGTAGTTGTTTTTAATAACAGCTTTTTTTAACTTTAACTCTGGTCTGTGTTCTGTTCTGTAGCTCATGTAATGTTTATATTGGACCACATGTTCATAATTAAGTATTGAGCTTATGCTTTTATTATGTACATGACTTTAATATACATATTGACTCATGGTCTTTCTGTCTAGCTAAGGATTTTCTAGCTCTGTTGGGATGTTTTAATCCAACCCAGTTTGTTCTTAGCCCAACATATAACAAAGGACACACCCTTGATTTAATCGTCGCAAATGACTCTTAATGTTTATCACTTCTCTTCCTTTGAACTAGGCCTCTCTGACCACTTAGCTATTCTCTTCAATCTGGAATTACCTGTTACTAATACTTCCGCCTCACACTCCATAAGTTTTTGCAACTGGCGATCAGATGATCAGCCTAAATTCACAAATTCCATTCTATCCTCCTTATCTCGTTTCACTATCTCTGATCCTTTAAAGGACAAATGAAGGATCTGTGCCTGTGGCTGGAAGGTTGCCGGTTCAAATCCCTCAGCCAGCAGAGGAATCCTACTCCGTTGGGCTCCTGAGCAAGGCCCTTAACCCCAACTGCTCCAGTGGCGCTGTACAATGGCTGACCCAGCGCTCTGACCCCAGGCTTCTCTCTCCCTATCTGTGTGTCTGCCTCTCTCATGGAGAGCAAGCTGGGGTATGCGAAAAAGACAAATTCCTAATACAAAGAAATTGTATAGGGCTAATAAAGTGATCTTATCTTACATTTGCGAAACAGTGCTGTTTTATCTACCCTCAACACTTTTGCTACTCTAAAAACTCGAACCATCTCTTTTTCTCACTCTGCCCCCTGGTACACCAACCAACTGTGATCAATGAAGGCAGTCTCCCGGAAACTTGAACGTAGGTGGTGTCTTTCTGGCCTAGTCATACATTACCAGGCTTGGAATGATTGCTTTTCTGAATATAAGGATACGATGGAGTCTTCTAGATCCAGCTACTTCTCTCATACTATTGAAAATAACCAGAACAACTGTAGACACCTTTCTTCACCATCAAAAGACTGTAAAAGCCAAACTGCCCCACCACATTACCTGCCTCATTGCAAAGACTTGCAACTCCAATGCAAGGTTTAGAATGCAAGTATTTTTCTCAACTTTGATAATGTAATGTAAGAAGAGGGCCTCAAAGCCACATAGAGTCAAAATTAAGATACCTAAAGGTTTCCAATGGAGGATATGGAAGCCAAAATTCATCCATGTAGAAGTCTGCCAGGTTTGCTGCCAGGTGCTGTGGATTAAAAGCGACTTCAAAGAATGGGGAAAAAAATCAAAGGGTGTTTTTGAGAAGACTCAAAGCACGTTAACAGAGTTAAGCTATCTCAAGCTCTGCTAAAAAGAGATGAAAAGGAAATTATATGGAAATTTCTTGGAAAACCTGAAATAGTGCAAGGAACAAACTAATTTTGAATCAGAAGTCAATCTCACCTGCCTGTATAGTCTCATTTACCCAGAACAATGGTTGCAGGATATTTACAGGTATATCATTGTTTATTTGGCTAGCAATTTCAGAGATATAAATTGATTGATTTTAACTTAAAACTCTCATGCCTTGTGACTGTGAAGTTATGTTCTTTTAAAAACAGGATACTGGCATTCTTTGACAGTATGCATTTGTATGCCTGTCAAGATAAAAAAAATCAGCCTTGAACACAGAAAGAAAGGAATGTCTTCTTTACATTTTCAACACCCTTGTTGCCTGAAGCAAATGTGACATCAATCAGAAGTCTTGTCCTGTTGCTCACATTGCTTAGTCTTTTGGCTCGGCACAAATTAAATTAAATCAAATCAAATTTCAGATTTACGTGCACATTTTTTTATGAAAGTCAGTTTCACGTCAGAATCTGGAATAAGACAGAGTTTTAAAAATCCACAATTTGTCTGGAATAATAGCACAAGATATAAATAATACAGTTTTCATAGCAGTTTTGTGAGTCACGTAAAAACTGGTTGTGGAGTCCAAGGTTGTCTCTGTTATTTAAAGCACAAACGCAAATTAGTAGGAAAATGTTTAAATTTCCCTTCCAATGTACCAAACAATTGCAATCATCAAGCAGCATTTGTAAGTGCAGGTGCAATCAATTATGTTGATAATTTCCACGTTACTGGTAGGCTTAAATACCCAAAGTGCTTAGCATCATAGGAGAATTCAAAGTAGTGATATGGAAACAGATTGGGAGAAATGGATGCCATTGAAAAAAGGGAGTTCATTACAGCTATTAAAATTCAATCACCAACTGTCAAGAAGAATAAAGAGTGCAAGGAAATTACTAGAAAGTGCCACAAGAGAGATGGAGAATGAATTACTTTAGTTTGACAAGACAAGATTGCAAGATTGATCAAAAATAGTAGGGATGTGTCTAGAATGGAGCACAACACAAGGCAGAAAGCCAGTCAGTAAAAACAAAGTGATTTCCCACAGGGCTTTCTTCTGAGTTGGGTACAATAAGCAAGAAAAATGTTTTTCCTCTTTGAAAATTAGAAATAAAATATTCTTTCATTAGCTGTGTTATAAAACATCTACCCCTTATCAGAAAGCTGGTTATTCCTGGGCATCTTGGAGCCCATACCCAAAGTACAAGGGCCCAAGTAATAATAATAATAATAAACTATTTTCTATAACGCCTTTAAATGTGGCTTCTCAAAGTGCTTTACAAAATGACAACAGTAACAACAACAATTAAATATTAAAAAGATAAACACGATGAGAACACACAGGGGAGACAGTAAATGTCTACCCTGACTCTAAACACTGGAGCCCCTCAAGGCTGCGTGCTTAGCCCTGTCCTCTACTCCTTATTTACCCATGACTGTGTCACCAGGCATAACTCAAACTCCATCATTAAGTTTGTGGACGATACAACAGTCATTGGCCTGATCACAGATGGTGAGGAGTCTGCATACAGGGAGGAGGTTGAAACCCTGGCAGCATGGTGGCAGGAGAACAACCTCTCTCTTAACATCAGTAAGACAAAGGAGATGATTGTGGACTATAGGAAACATCAGGGAGGAGACCACACACTTATTTACTGTACATCAATGGGACTGCAATGGAGAGGGTCAGCAGTTTTAAGTTCCTGGGAGTTAACATCTCAGAGGACTTAACCTGGACCCACCACACCAACATCGTGGTCAAGACAGCACGGCAGCGCCTGTTCTTTCTCCGCAGGCTAAAGAAGTTCGGCATGCCGTCACATATCCAGGCCAATTTCTACAGGTGCACTATTGAGAGCATCCTGACTGGTTACATCACTGCCTGGAATGGGAACTGCTCTGCCCGGGATCACAAAGTACTGCAGAGGGTGGTGAAGTCAGCACAGCTTATCACCAGCTGTGAGCTACCAAACATCCAGGATATCTACTCAGCTAGATGTCTGAAAAAGGCCAGGTCCATTCTCAAGGACCCCAGTTATCCCAGTCACAAACTAAACGGTAAACGGTATCAAAGCATTCGGTCGAAGTCCAACAGACTACAGAATAGCTTCTACCTCTGGGCAATAAGACTGCTAAATAGCCAACCTGCAGCTCCTTTAACAAAACACCTGTAATGGCTACATGAACACACAGTTTTCACTGTATTCAGCATAACTGCAGTACATGTATATATTGCATACACCATGGACACATAACAGCTCTACTCATATTGAGTTTTATTCAATTTCAAAAATGTAACCTACATTTATATGATTTTTGTGTTTTTGTGAATTTTGTGATTTTTGTGATTCTTGTGGTTTTTGTGAGCTCGCAGAAAAAGATATTTCATTGCCAGCAACTACTGCTGCATGCCGCATTGTTGTGCATTTGATAAATAAACTTTGATTTGATTTGATTTGAGTTGGTGGTCATAAAAACAGTAGGAGCAGAGGAGTAAAGAATGTAACAAGTTAAGAGAAGGCTCTTCTAAAGAAGAAGGTTTTGAGTCTGAATTTGAAGGAGTTTAGAGGTGACTCTCTGATTCTTGGGGAGAGAGTTCCAGAGCATAGGGGCATAACAGGAGAAGGCCCTGTCACCTGTAGAGTGCAGACAGGCTTGGGGGACAGTTAGGAGACCAACATTTGAGGAGCGAAGGTTGCAAGATGGGGAGTAATAGCTCAGACAGGTACTGAGGTGCCAAGCCATGCAGAGCCTTAAAGGTGAGCATGAGGATATTGAAGTTGACACAAAACTTGATAAGAAGCCAGTGCAAGGACTCCAGGATAGGAGTAATGTGATCACTTGCACTAGACGTGGTCAGAATTCTGGCTGCCAAATTTGGGATATACTGCAGTTTGTTCAATGGGGATTTAGATACCACAGGGAGTAGAGCATTACAGTAGTCAATTTGGGAGTGATATTTCTGAGGTGAAAGAAAGATGTTTTAACAATATGCAGCACATGTGGGTTAAATGTTAAGCCTGAGTCAAATTTCCCCCCCAAGGTTTTTCATTTTAGCCTGAAACTCAAATACAGTGCCATCCATAGATAGGGTTACAGGATTGGCTTTAAAGTTGATGGGGGGTGCCAATAAGCATGACTTCAGTCTTGTCACAGTTTAGATTAAGGAAATTTTAAATCATCCAAGTTTATGTCAGAGATGCAATTAGATAGAATAGAGACAGTGTCAGGTTTGGTATGGATATATATTTGAGTATCATCAGCATAGAAATGATAGTTGAGGCCATGTGATCTTAAAAGCTGACCAAGTGAAAACATGTAAATGCTGAAAAGTAGGGGATCCGGTATCGAGAGCTGAGGAACACCAGACTTAACGAGACCAATTTTGGACCTAAATCTGCCAAGACAGACAATGTGACAGCGATCAGTGAGGTAAGACTTGAACCATTTGAGAGCAGTGTCAGAAACTCCAAACAAGACGAGAAAGTAAGATGACATGGTTAACAGTGCTGAAAGCAGCACTGAGATCAAGAAGGATGAGTATAGAAAGAGAACCAGAATCAGAAGCTATTAGAAGATCATTAGTAACTTTGACTAAGGCAGTTTCTGTTCTGTGAAGTTGATGGAAGCAAGATTGGAGAGGTTCAGAAAAGGTTATTTACAGTGAGGTGGTTATATAATTGAAAAGTGACAGCACGTTCTGGAATTTTTGCAAGAAAAGGTAAGTTGGAGATGGGGCGAAAATTGTTTATATTGTCCAGAGCCATGTTAGGCTTTTTTGGCACGGGGGTAATGGCAGCAGTTGTGAGGACCGCTGGTACAACACCAGTGCTCAAGTTGGGAAATACAAAAAAACAAACATCCAACAAAATGGGATGAACATGCAGGAGTTTACACAGGAGTTGGCCCAGTCCCAAGGAATCAAACCCAGTTCTCAAGAATTGTGAGACGCCAGCATTAATTGCTTCATGCTGATGATTGGTTCAAGCATCTTTCTATTGGAATGACTGAAAAAAATCTTTAATTTGGAGGGCAGTTAATGTACCCTTCCTTGCTGATTTTGAAAGGTGAAATCTCCCAGAGAATTTATGTATTACAATATATACAGTAATACAACACCTTCACAAAAAGGACTCCAATTTGTAGATATCAAATTTATGAAGAAGTACATAGAGCTACTGTACAAGCCATGTAGAAAAGCATATTACTGCACTAGTACATGACTATGAATATCTTAAAAAGCAATGGGAAAAGACTGAAATTGCTTCAGATGTTATTAGAGGGTCTGATTGCCTGATTACCATCTAGCTGCAGCAGACTGTAATTGTTCCCTGCTTTTATTTGCTTGAACTGCACAAGGTCATTAATCAATTAGAAGGACACATCATGCATGTTTCTCACATAGCTTGCAGGAATGCACGGGGGAAGCCTCTTTAGCTAAATGTCACTACTGGTCAGACCGTGTTGAATTTGAATTTCCCCCATCAGGGAGAGCAGCTTTCTGGTTATGGATGGATGGATGATCAAATGGAAAAGCAGCAGTTTGACTGCGAAAAGATTTTTTTGCTTTAATCAAAAATACGTTTTTCACCTATTGGCACACTATCTACTCAGAGACCTTTTGTTATGTGCTGTACATTCTCCACATAAACCTGTTAAAAACCTTACATTTCAACTCCACATTAATTAGCCACTCATGTACGTTCCTTGTTTTTTGTTCTTTTTAGTTCCCTAAAAATGTATCTCAACATACAGACAAATAGTGCTGGAGGACTGAGAGATTATATCACTTATTTTGCCAATCTACTGTATATAAAAGAGAGACCAGATTTTATTATATTATTGATTATAAACTATTATTAGAATATATTTTCCATGTAACTATAACCAGTTTTACATACGCATGCTTATATTTCATTTAAAAAACGGTTTCACTGAAGCATTACATCCCTGGCATCAAGGGATCATGCTGACACTGTGTGAATGTAGTTCACCATAAGGCAATTGTACTTACATTACATTTATTGTTAGACATTTTATTATGCATTTACACATCTATTAGATATATAATTATACATTTATTATAATCACATTGTCATACACGAGGGATGGTACTACAGAGTGGTTAGCATTGCTGCCTTGCAGCACTGGGGTTCTGGGTCCAATTCCTGATGTTGTCACGAACAGTTCTTTCCAGGCCCTATGCAGACGACACAATCCGGAATAGTGAGGAAACACTAGGAAAAAGTAATACAGGAGATGGGTATGGAGACAGCGGGCGTGTCCTAGGTGTGCAGGTGTGCAGGTGTCCAGGGGAAGTGAGTCCGGGGCAAACGATCCAAGACAAAGTCCAAACGGGAAACCAAAACATAAGCATAAGTCCATGGCCAGGCGATCTATCCAGGGGATTAAAAACCAGAAACTAGGTCGGGACAGGCGGGGGGGATCAGGAACAGAAAGTTAAAACCATAACGGAGCCATACGCAGCAGGACCCGGGCTCTCACCAAACGGAATTCAATGAAGAGCCTCGAATGACGTCTGCATCTGGCTTTTAAGGGGGAACTGAAGAGGGGCTCTAATAAGGAACAGGTGCGGGTAATGGGGCAGAACAAGGAAGGGCTGGAGCACCCTTAAGAGGAGGAGTAGCGATCGTGACAGATGTGGGGTGCTGTTTGTGTGGAGTTTTTATGTCAATAATAATTATAATAATAATTGCTTACACTTATAAAGCACTTTTCTGGACACTCCATTCAAAGCTCTTTACAGGAAATGGGGACTCCCCTCCACCACCATTAATGTGCAGTATCCACCTGGATGACGCGACGGCAGCCATAATGCGCCAGAACGCTCACCACACATCGGCTATCAGTGGGGAGGTGAGCAGAGTAATGAAGCCAATTCATAGTTGGGGATTATTAGGAGGCCATGATTGGTAAGGGCCAATGGGATATTTGGCCAGGACCCCTTGATTACACCCCTACTCTTTTCGAGAAACGCCCTTGGATTTTTAATGACCACTCAATGAGAGCGTCAGGACCTTGGTTTTACTTCTCATCCAAAGGACGACGCCTGTTTACAGTATAGTGTCCCTGTCACTATATAAACTGCATACACCAGTATACACCAGTATAGTGTTCTCCTTGTGTTTGTGTGGGTTTCCTCCTGCGATCCAAACCCATATGGGTAGGTCCATTAGGTTCTGGGTAAAACTGGCTCTGGTGTGAATGTGTGTATATCTTGCAGTGGGCTGGTATGCTGTCCTGGGTGTCCTTCTTTTGTCTGTTGCTTGGTGGGATAGGTTCCAACTTGTCTGTGATCCTGTACTGGACTAAGCAGTTAGAAAATGGATGGATGCAATACACTAAAATCTTTTTTGTTGAATTTAGTAATATGGAAAATCTAAGTTTAAAATTTTATCTGAGTGTATTAAAAAAACATTTAACAAATGAAAAAGAATGAAAATATTTAGTGATAAAAGTAATATGCAGACGTATTTCCTTTCAGTTCTTGCAAGGCTAACAGAATATTAGCATACTGCATATTCCACCCCATACTATATTTTTTCACAATCACTTTCTTTTGTTCTATCTTTATTATTATAAAAATAACATTCAAACAAAATGTTAGGCTACATAAGCAAAACTGTAGATTTCAAATCAAGGGATGTTATACAAAACTTTTACAGTGCTCTAGTTCTAAAAGGGCACATTTAGAATATTGTGTGCAATGTTGGTCATCATGTTCTAAAAACGTGCTCTATAATGCTGCTCTGGAAATAACCTAGTGAAGAACAACCAGATGCATTCTGGGACATAAAGGAATAACTGAAAGAACAAAGTCAATGTAGAAGACTTCTCAAAATGGACAGTAAAACAGGAACCAGAGAACTAAAGTGGAAATTACATTAAACTGGATTTAAATCAAGAATAGATAACATTTCTTTATCCAAATGGTTGTGGGAGTGTGGAACACTGTATCCAGCTGTGTGGTTGAAGCCAATACAGTTCTTCAGCTTCCTTCATGAAATGGCTGGATGAGATCTTTAGATCAATAAGTTACTACCAGATGGGCCAAGTGGTCTACATGGACTCTCATTTGTAACCTTTCTTATATTCTGATTCCCCACTGCTTTGCCTCATATCATAATAAATGTGGACTATTGTCTACATGAGAAAGGTAAAAACCAGCAGAAGCCATTTGTTTACTCATAAATAATTGATCAGATAATTGATCTCATCCAGCCATTTCATAAAAGAGTGTTAGTCATGACACAAGGGATTAGATGTGTCATATACTTACTGAGGGGTTTAAAACTGCAACTGAGTGAAGTCTTTTGCAAAGGGTGGACATTTTCTGTGCATTAAAAGGTTAACAATCCTCCAGGTGTTACACTAAAGACTACAGATCATAAAACCAAAGAGAATGTCCCATGGCATTATAAAGTGATTGAACCATGAAGGCATGAAAACAGCAAGGGTCTGTTTACCAGCCTCATTTAGATTTTGTTTTTAGATGTATATCTTATGTGTTATTTGGTACAGCTTAAATTTTCTACAACTCAATTAATTCCAGGCGACATTCATGTCAGAACTGTGCTGCCCAAGGCTGAAGCTTTAAGCTTGTCCATTTTAGCTGGCTCTGGGTGTTTGGCATGTATCTACCAAATGTTCTTCAATAGGAGACAGAACTCAGAACATACTTATCGTACGGAAATTTTTCCATCACACTGCTATACCAACAGAGTATTTTTCTGTGGGGAATGCATTTATCCCAGAGAATCTCCTATGCCTGAAACTATTTCTAAAAGCACTGTAGTATTTGTTAAATGCACTCTAATCATACCCAAAGTGGCTACACCAATGACCCTAGTACAGTACATACACACATAAGCACAACAAGGTGTGATTAATCAAAGTCTTTATGTTGCTATGTGCAGTACATTATTGTTTTCTTTTGTTAAATGCTGCACTAAACCCACATCTGAAATCCATTTTTTCTGCAGACATTGTTTAGAAACAGAAACTTAATATTTATTTTACTCTCAAGGTTTCTGTTGACAATGAAAACACGAACTGCGGAAAACACGATTTAGTTTATCAGTGGTTTCTGTTGAATTTTGAACTGAAGGTACATTGCCCAGCATGCATGGAAGCAGACATGCTGATAACACTTGTCGGATACAAAAAAAGGAATACATTTTAAAATATACTTTACATTCAGTTTTCTTTCTCCCCACAGTACAGAGGGGCATTGAAACATTGAAAAGTCCTCTGATGTAGAAACTTAATGAAAAAAAAATGTTTTATAGCATATACACCGTCTTTTTCAGGAAAGGAGGCTTTTAAGAAACTTGCCATCTTGATTTCACTCAGTGTGAATCATTCCCTGCAGAATAACAAGATTTCCACCTGCAAAGATGCTGGAGGCCATTATATTACTACTGTGAAGATTTACCAGTGTTGGTTTTTACATCACATTACAGAGTGTGGCTTACTTATTCTGTAATATCTTCCCTGTTTTTAGCAAGTTCACTCTGAAAATGTCAGTGAGCTCTCTGGGTAGAATAATACAACCAAACCTATGTCACAAAAAGATGCAGAAAAATACAGTATAAGGAGGAAAATTTGCTTCACACAGTGCTCAACCAATCTGAGATTTCAATGTGCCTCCAGAAAATTCATTACAAAAAACACACTCATTCATTGGTGAAACACTATTTAATTGGGCTTGTGTAGGACTGACATACTTCATTTAACATCTTCACATTAAGTCTGGAAGAATCTCTAAAGAAGCTTTTATGAGAAAAAATTAAATAGTTTCCATGCTGAGTAACCATCTAAGCAGAAAAACTGAAAAACTAGTTGCGGATACACAACTAAAACTTGAATTTGGCAAAAAAATAAATAAAAATGATTCCTTAAAGCATGTAATATGATGCGAATCAGATGACTAAAAACAGCTTGCAAAGATTTTATTCTGGATTGTTCCATATCATTTACAGTGGCCTTCAAAAGTAATATAACGGCGGCAGATGTTCTGTTCGAAACTGTTATTTTCCCTTTACTGTCAATCAATTTGTATTTGTGATAACGAAATTAACATGAATGAAACATATAATGTAATCTTGAGATATATATATTACATATATACTGCATATAATGTAATAATGTTTTATTTTTGGTAATTGTACAGTATGCATTCAGCATGGTGGCACAGTGGCTGTCTCGCAGTGTTGGGGCTCTGGATTAAATTCCGGACCTGAAGTGCTAGCTGCGTGGAGTACAGTAGGTTAATTGGTTTCTGGGTAATATTGGCCCTGGTGTGAGTGTGTGTCTGTACGTGTCCAGTGATGGAATGGTGCTTGACATGCTACTCTCCAGTTCCCCTGTGACCCTGAATTGGATGACGCAGAGAGAAAACGGATGGATGGAATTCCATGCACACATTTAATCATATTAGAACAAAAACATACTTCATGTTCAAATGGCTTTACATGCCTTGAGATTCACAGCCTGGCTGTTTTATTCCGCTGAATCTGAGTCATTATCAGCTGATTTCATTTCAAGACATGGTCTGTTGATGCTAGATTGACACTATGTACATTGTGAAATATTTCATTACCTTGGATGATTGAGCTCTGAATCTCCCTCAAACAAATGACATTTTGTCAACCACCATATCCGCTATAACAGCCTCCTGTTAAACAGTAAAGAGTCATCACCATTCTCCGGAAGAGAAAGGGAGGGGTTCTTCCTTCAAGTTCTGTAAATGAATTGCATGTTGACAGGTAAAAACTCAGAGATCAAATGATAGAAAAAAAGTACTTGCAGAATACAGTAATTAGATGTGTGGTCACTTCTCTATCCTCATTCCTAAAGATTAAAATGATGGATGACAATGCAAATCTGCTTAGATTAGGCCTGTGTCCTCTGTCTAAATTATAAATCCATGGCTGATTGCATGGTCAGCTATTGTTCTCTCTCAGTGAGCCTCATTTGAAAGATTACAAGTGTGCCATCACCTATGACATCTAATCCTACTGACATGCATATGAACATCCTTTCCTCTTAGGGTACTAGGCTGTCGATCTTGTCTTTCACATCCTCCCTGTCCAACCAGTTCCATTATTCACTGACAACTGTGAGTTCACCTTTGGCTTCTCTTATTCATGTTTAAGGTCTGATGAATGATTGAACAATTTTCATTTGCATATGTGAGGTATAGATTAATGTAATTGGAATTGATTGCTTTCTGCTGCAAGCAAAACCTTTGATTTTGATTAAGAAGATTCATTCAATTGCATTTTCTGTCAGATGCTAAAGCCTGAATTATATGCCTGCAAAAATTATTTTAAGATTGCATTTTGCGTGACAATAACCATAAATGGCTTATGCAAAAATGATGCTGAGCTTGTTGTGTAGGTTGAGACATCGATGCCTTTAACCACAGTTCCATTAATATTGATTAAACAGTCAAAAAATGATATTTCTTTCATGTACTTTCATCCAAAGGATGATGTGTTGAAGGCTTTCCTGGTTTATGTAAGCGTTTTTGCATGCTGTGCATAATGTATTTGATCCAATCACAGGAAATGTACAAAAATGACTTAATGAGGCAAAATGGATTACCCATAAAAAGAAGCAAAAAAAAAGCACCAAGGCCAAATTCAAATTCACTAGTGAAACTTAATAAATATGTTTTTATAAGACCTAGCACTTTAATGCATATTAAAATAAAAATGTACCCTTCAAAGTTTGGGAGCAAATTACTATTTTAATTAGATTACAAGTCCAGGCAGGTAACTTTAGTAATAACATTTGCCCACACTTTTTATTTTGAATTAGTACAAATACAATATTGTCCAACACAAATTATGTATAGCTACGTACTACATGTGAAATACATAGCCAACATTCCTTGCAATTAATTCTGTCCCTAGTTTCCTGCCTGCTGTCCTTCCGGTCCCTCTCTTTCCCTTGGGCTATATATTTCCGGGTCTTGCTCTCTGCCCTTGCTCAGCATTGACGTTCGGATGTCCTGAGACCCGCCTTGTCCCAGGTCACCCCACGTCCGCTGCCTGAGGGCATTGGTTTCTATCTGACTCCTGAACTGCTGAGCCCGGGCCTTTTTCCCGTTCTGCCGCTATGCATATGGGTCTTTTTCCGCTCTCCTGCTCTCTACGATTAGTCCCTTTGGACGTCCTTGATACACAACTCTCCATACCACCCCTATTCATTTTCCTGTGATCTGTTTAGACTGCTGTAATGTATTTAGAGGTGTTTATGTGAAGAAACCACTATCTTGGCTCAAAATGATGGGACTTTGAGGCAAGAAGGCCACTTAGTAATTGGAGAAGAAAAAGGATTTAGTCTGTGTCTAGGCTCAAGCTGACATGGTAGTAGTGAGTGACAAAGACAAGGAATGAAAGGGTATTAGGGGTGGTGTTGTGATATGCTGTACATACAGAAAATATTATGTACAAATATATTTATTCTACTGTCTTGTTTGTTTGGCCTCCTGGGTCCTAGGTCTCTTATGTTGTTCCATTCTCACCAATCTCCCTTCTTCTTCAATCCCATTTAATATTCCCAGTATTAAACCAGACCCAGCCTTGGTTATCTATTGAAGTTTCATGAGAATCACTCTTATGTAGGGGTGTCCATCTCTGGTCCTCAAAAGCTGCTGTCCAGCAGGTTTTATAGGTCTCTTCGTAAGAACATGGAAATACTTCAAGTTGTCCAATTAAGCAAATTTCAGTTGAATTAGGTAATTAACCTTACATGCTCCATTAGAGTCATATCCCATGTTACCTGTATATTTGCTTCTAACACTACACTTTTCTTTACCAAAAAACGTTTTTTTTTAATGTTTCTCAAAGTATCTCAAGTGCAAGTGGTCTCCAAATAAAACCATAATGTTTTCTGTTTTCACAACAGTGAAAGCCACAAATTAATAAGATACTGCTCACTTCACTTGCAAGACTTCATAAACATGCAGAACAACAAGTGAATTTTTGGTGGTGATTGGTTTTTCACCAGCAAAATCAAAACACAGCACCCTGACCATTATATGAAAAGGAAAATGACAAAATCAACCTTTTTGAAAGCAGATAGAACAACAAAATGTTTTTTCTAAGACTAGATATCTGGCAAATCAGTTCTCAGATGCTTCTTCAGGACTGTAATTCTGCACCTCCTGGTGTACAAGGTGCCAACACTGAGGCTTCAAGTATTGGAGAGTAAAAAAAAAGAAAAAACTGGTGATTTTGAAATCCACTGAACACATTTAGGTGCAATTGGTTGAAAGATAAACAAAATATAAAATGTTAGTGATGCGAATCTGATTTCCCTTAACTGAAAGTGTTCATTTGTTTTGTAAAAGTGTACCTTTACTGAAATCTCTTAGTTTGCTGCACTTGAAGCATATTGGCTATTTAATGTAAAATGCTGCTACACATTCTTGTGATCAATTATCTTCCTTCCATCCATCCATTTTCTGACTGCTTTAGCCATGCATTGTTGCAGAGGAGCCAGAGTCTATTCTGGCAAGCAACAGGCACAAGGTAGTGTATACCCTTGAAGGACACTATTGCAGAACAAACACACAGACACAAACACATACACCAGGGCCTATTTTCCCAGAAGTCAATTATCCTACAAGTATGTCTTTGGACTAGGAGAAAACTGGAGCACCTGGTGGAAACCTACACAAACAAAGAGAGAGCATACAAACTCCACACAGATAGCACCCCAGGAATTGTAGCAACTGCCCCAGTGCTGCAAGACAGCAATGTTAACCATTGCCTCACCGTGTTGCCTAGTTATCTTAGTTTTTTTTTATATATATTGTTTTCTTTTAGAGAACTGGAACTACTTTGCTGTTCAAAAAATACTGAGTGGCATTTTGTCAGTTTTTTATTGATACATTTATATGTATTTTCTTGAGTAAGAGACAATAAAAAAGAGAAATCCAACTTATATCAAGCAAAAGCTTCCAGAAACAGGTAATAATCTATCGCTTTCCTGAAAATGAAATCTATGTTGTGAAATAATTCGCAAAACAGATTTGGTACAGTAGCTTCATTAAACCATAGTTTAAAGGCTGAAATGAGAACAAAACAGATCATTGGCAGCACTAATCCCTGTCACAACAGAGCATCTCAGGGCACCCTGTAGTCTCAATTAATCTCCATCTGTGCAAGGCTTCTGTCATGGGAGCTGAAGTGGCCTCCTGTGAAGTGTGCAGTAAAGACCCTATGCGAGTAGGTTTAATCCGGAAGAGGCAGGAGACGGACTTCAGGGAAAGACACACCAGGGTTTATTCAGTGATGACATACAGTGAACAGTGACAGTAGTGAAAAGCAACCAAGTCCAAGCAGGTCCAAAAGGGGTAGTCAGGGCACAGTCCATATTCCATGAGCCGGGAGATTCATCCGAGACAAAGAAGATTAAAATCCTTGGGAAGGGGAACCACGACCAGGAACACAGAGTGATAAAAGCATGACGGGACCAGGCGTTCCAAGCCCCGGGCTCAGAGGTCAGGACGTCTGGGATGAAGGCCTATGCCCTCAGGCTTTCTCCAAGCCTGGTGGTAGGCGGGCCTTCAGACGTTCGTCTTCCAAAACTGAGCCAGGAGCTCATAAAGCCAAGACATAAACAAGGCAGACCAGGAAATAATTGAACTAAAATCAATAACAGAAAGAGGTAGGAGTGCCCTCCAGAGAAGGGATGTCAACCGTGATAGATTCTCCTTCATGACTGAATGGCATTCATGATGAAACAACTGAACAAATCTAAACAAAGCAAAAATTGGTGGACAACATTGGGGGGTAGGCCTGAATTTTGCAGCTGCCTTGAATATTAATTTGTGAAGTATTTAAACTTACCCTGGGTGACTTTTTTAAACTTTAAGTATAGAAAGTTCTCTCATTGTCTTCTGCTACAATGAGGGAACAATGTTTTTTCTGATATAATAGATTTTGTGAGTAATACATTATTTGTTTTGTGTTAATCCTGTGTGAGGATTTAAATTGTGACCGAAGCTACATAAAGGATTAGGATGGGCATTAAAATCTTGGAACTTAAAATTCTAATTTGAGTTTTAGAGTAGAATCAGGAATCAGTGCTAGATTATGTACTCTAATTGGGGGAATTGGGGTAACACTATCTTTAGAGTATTTGTGCATTAACAAATTCATTTTAGATTTAAGGATCAATTCAGTGTTTGTTTAAAGAATCAGGTTTGGTTAAGAAAACATCAGGTATACATGTTTGAGGTGAACTTCTAACTTGCTGATTTCTAACATTCTGATTTCATAAATGTATTAAATTGTGCCTTATTTATAACCTACATTGATATATTCTGCATCTAGTTCTATTATTACAGAAAACTCTTACGAGCAAGAGTGGTGATCTGCATTAAGAGGAGCTATGGGAGCCTGGATCACAGCACCACAGCACCGTGATAGGGCGAAAAAAAAAGCAAATACACATCTGCCATGCAAGGCAAAGGAAAAATGAAACAAACAATTCTCCAAGCTCCTACAAGTACCATTGTCCCCCAAGAAATGTTTCTTAGCAGGTGCCAGAGTTAATCTAAATTCATCGCTGACAGCCCTTCTCTGGAGGCACTCTGGCCTCTAGGTCAACAGGCACCAACATGCCAGTTAGACATACTGTATTAGGTATTGCAATATGCAATTATACAATCTATGGAGGTACAAGAGCAAAAAGGTCGCAATTGATTTAGAGAGTCATAAATAAGAGTTTAATAGATTCTGGAATTCTAAAAAGTCATAAACTGTTGTGTCTTGCACATAATTTTAAAGTGAAAAGGTATGCACTAGGGCAGGTATACCACATTTTTTCCAACACGATGCCCATAAAACAAACCTGAGCTACCAGGTACATGTCACTACCCATCTTCACCTCAGCCTTCAGAAATTATTTAGAAGGGCCCATATGCCTATTGTCTTTTGATTCACATGAAGTAAAAGATGATTTATAACTTACTATGCCTGTTGGAGTTGTTTATAAGGAATAGTTTAACACGTAACTAGATTATGGTGGAATGGTGGTGCAGTGGTCAGCATTGCTGCCTTGTAGCACTTTAGTCCTGGGTTTAATTCCTGGGGTGCTATCTGCATAGAGGTTGTATGTCCTCCCCATGATTATGTGGGTTTCCTCTGAGTATTCAGATTTCCGACAACAGTCCAAAGCCATACCTGTAAGTTAATTCGCTACTGGGAAAACTGGCCCTGGTGTGAGTGTGTTTGTGTCTGTGTGTGCCATAGGATGGACTGGTGTCCTGTCCAGGATGTACTGTGCCTTACACCTGCTGTTTGCAAGGACAGGCTCCCCCATGACCCTGTATTGGATAAGGGGGTTAGAAAATGTATGGATGATTGTATTCGATTCTAGGATTAATTTAGGTACTTGGCAAATTATTAAAATGCTACAAAATTCCCTTCACAGTTGTAACCTTTTTTGTTTCCTCACAGCAAATACTGTATTTATCCACAATATTACAAACTGGAGACATTTAAAAATTATTCACTACAAAGAACTTGAGCATTTATAGGCTTCTGTTGTTTTAACCAATCAACTGCAGTTAGAACATTTAATGCTCAGTTGTATCACATACCACTACATTCCTGTTGTTTTAATGCCTTTCCATTAAAACACTTTTAGCTAGTAAAACCAAGGGAACAGAAAACTACACAAGGGGGACCCATCACCCACAACTCGGGATGTGGAAAATGTGCAAGGTGTGAGATGGACACAGCACCTGCTTTTTCTTCTACTTTGCACCATTTTTTATCTTACCTTGAATTTTATTTCATCTTCTGTGTTTTGTTTTGTAATTTTGACTCTCTGTGGCCACCATTTATGCACTTGTCATCCTGGGGGTGGCCAGTAAAACTTGCTCTTTACACCTATTAGCTAGTCAGTGCTAGTCAGCACTTTAAAAGGATTGTCCATGTTCAGTTTTTGGATGCCACTTGTAAGCAATCGGTGACTGGACACACAAACCATGTAACACCTGGATCAAAATTACAATGCAGAGCAGATAGTAGTCTTCATCAACCAAACGTTATTTTAAACAACAACAATGCACACACGACTGTTATTAAGCAGAGTTTTCTTAATTATGTATTCAAGCAAATAAACACAATACAACCATCAATATGGAGAATAAAGCTCTATATTTAGATCTCATAAGAAAAAATGTCCCTGTAGTTTTAAATATTGTTAAGGTAGCTCCCTTACAGCACTTTTTCATTCAGGGTTTTAAGAAAACAAAATGTACAGGTAGCATATTTTGCAGAAATGGTCAAAGAAAATTGAAAACACCTCCAGGATATAGTGGAATCAATACTGAGAGCACAGACTGACAAAATGCTGTTTGATAAAACATGTTTTTATTAAATATATTGTAAGGTTACATTTACTTAGTATCCAATATGAAGCTGAAATTACCTAAACAGTGCAATTCAATAGAAATAGAAGTAAGAATGTTCTTGTTAGATTTTTACGTTCATTTGTCTCACAGTGCCAGAAGAATTTAGGATGAATTACAAATTCTAGTTGAGCAGAGTCACCGTTTGTCTTACTGTGAAGAAGAAGAAGTAGAAGAAGAATTCCATACATGTATCAAAAAATGTTATCCCAATTGTTCTCAAAGCTCTTTACATATACAGGAGGATAGGTACAGCTCTTCGCATACTGTATGCTGTAGGAGGGGACTCACTAGGGTAATGAGGCAATCATTATGCACCAACAGTAGCAATACACAACATTTCAGGTACAGAAGTGATCAATTGCTTCACTAACCAAATTAGGGAGGAAATTTAAATAGGCCAGATTGTGCAAACCCAGTGGAATTAATTTAGGACACAAGGATTAAAATCCCACTGTGTGGGATCTTTAATGATTAGGCAGTTAAGGCTTTGTTTTAACTTCATCCATGAGGTACATTTTGACTTCTTGGAATGTTAAAGAGGATAAGATCTCAACATGAAACTTGTCAATTCAATTAATAAAAAAGAACTTGAGAAAAAATACATTTCTTTATGATTAAAATGAGGTCAAACAAAATATTGTTTTCTCAAATGGTTCATCAGGTGTTAATTTGACTGAAAAGGTTTTGCTGTTTCTCAAAAATATAACTATATTTCAGGAACTAATTTGTCATGTTGCTTTAAAAGCAAACTCTTTTTGTGAAACATTATTGCCTTAAATATTACTGGGACAAAACAACAATACTCCAGTGTTCACAAAGTTTCCATTATCGTGTTCAATGAAGTTTCTAAATAGCTCACTTCATATTTAAAAGATTATTATTTCATCAGTTCTTAACTGTAAACTAAATCAAGATATTCTCAAATACTTTTGTTTACTGTAGAAATGCAAAAAACAAAATTTAACAGGAAGGTGTTTGTACAACTTCATTTAGCACATGAAAGCAAGATTACCTGAAAAAAGATTTTTTTTGCTGAAAGAATAAAACAAAAAAGAGATACATATGAACAGTACTCTCCCTTATGATCAGGGCACAATCTGGACACCTTAGCTCTCTTTCCTTCTCTGTGCATTATCTCACTGATACCAATTCCTTTTCCAACCTTATACTAGAATACTGGAAATAACAATGCAGTATTTCATATCCCACATAGGAACAGTGCATAATAAACTATCTCAATTCCCTCTGCTGTCCCCCCAATCCCATAGTGATTCTGTAATTGAACCTAATCCTGACAATAGAGCAGTAATTTCAAAATTTTACTCCATAATCGTCTCACAGGACACTCTCTTTATTAAATATGTCATGGAAACAACAGTGGACAGACATTAATTTTAGGGAACATGTACAATTTTGTTTATGCTCTTCTTGTGTAGGAGATATGGTTTAATTCATTTTCAGCTGAATAAACATGTTTTCCAATTTTAAATTAGTTTGATCCCAAAACTGATGCACACAAGGTCTTACTCCTCTTAGTGGCTTGTTTTAATATTCTATCTTATTTAATATTCTATTTTTGCAATATTTTGGGTATTACTAAGAAATATTCACATACCCATATCTATGATACACTCTAAAATACTAGCATTGGACCCCAGGCAGATATCTCAATTAAATTCAGTTCAAGCTTTATTGTCCCATTGGGTACATTTTTTCTCGTTTATAACATTGGAAACAGATTACACCCACAACATAAAATTCTCACTATGTGGCTTTACATAGGTTCACACTCCTACAATATATGACCTGTGATTCTTTCTTAAATTACTTTGTCCACTTAAGTTAACTATTGTTATCTGAGTCGTATTAAGGAGTTCAAAGATAATAATCTCCTCCACTCACTCAATTTCATAATCAAGTAACTTAAATGACAATAAATCTTCTTTCCAATATGTACAAATTTGTTTTATTATTGAATTGATGTATATTTTGTCTCATTGTCTTGTTTATTTAGTAGAAACGGGATTGCAATTTTTGTCCATCTTTTTAGGGCATTCCTCATCATATTATTACACAAGAATGTATTCAGTACCATAGTGCTGATTGTTTTTGTTTTTTTAAATTCTATATGAAAGCTTATAAATTAGTGGAAAAATGAAAAGAAAAGCTCATTTTAGGGTACGACATGACCTAATGGCCTCACTCATGATTCTTTATAGAAAGTTCCTTGTTTCTAACTGATTTTGAAGTACAGTACTTCTTTGAATGGCTTTTATCAATGGAAGAGGTGTTAAGGGGAACAGTAGGGGGCGCTCACCCCATGGTCTGTGTGTGTCCTAATGCCCTCATATAGTGATGGGGACACTGTACTATAAAAAAAAAACTGTGAAAGGTAAAACTGTGCTCCTGACTCATATAAAGCACTTTGACTATATATAATTCATCTTCTTCATCTTCTTCTTCTTCTTCTTCTTCTTGTTAATAACAATACCTTAATCAAATTCAGAGGTAATTTCTGATTAAAGACTCACTCATTTATAATTTTCTGACTAGTAATTAATACTTCTATTCTTTTATTATGTGTTAAAGACGGTAAAGAACCAGCTTCCAAGTTCTGCTTTCAGTTCTTCTTGCTGTGCTAAAGGTGCTTTTATAAGGTAATTCTTTATTTATAAAGGCAAACCGCAAAGCTTATCTACTACTTCCATCTCATGTTAAATGTCCTCTTATGCAGTCTCCTTTGCCTAAACTGTTTAATGAAACACACGTGTTTTGTTGCTTTTTTTGTCATTTTCAAAATCTATTATGATTGAACTACCAAACACCCAACATGCATGAGGACAAAAACAAACTAAAACAGAAATTTCCTTTTTTCTGTAAAACTGTATCAATTCAATGAAACACTTGAGTTGATGCTTTCGTGCATCAATGTGTTTAGAAATGAAACACTGAGAGAACAAGAAAGGTCTGAGAGCAATCGTTACAATACTAAATGCCACCCTTACTTTCAAAAGCAGAGCTTTTCCCTCATTTGCTAATACTGCAGAACTGATATTAACATTTTTTCTTCATTTTTTGCATGCTTAATATCTTTTTTGTTGACCTTTATTGACCAAAAAATCTCTCTGGGGATGAAGAGGGCTCTCTACAGGTTACCATCTGTTTTCTGGTTTATCCATAACAGTGCTAATGCTGTTAATGGGGTGGCCAATACTGTACAACATTCTGTAGGGCTAGGCCCACATTTCTAGGATTTGTATACAGCTTTTTCCCCAAGGTTTCCAAAGGTACTGTATATCACATGTTTGAGGATATCCACTTAGCCAGGAGACCAGTCTAAATGTCCCTTCTGTTTATGTACCGTGCCATAAGATCTTAACAAGCAATCAGGACTTCAGTTAAACACCTCATCTGAAGGACAACAGCTCTTCAACACATTGTCCCTGCCACCATACTGAGACATTGATTTCAAGATTTCTAATCCAGGAGAAACAGGGCCACCTATTGGTCAACTATTACATCACAACCTGCTTTTACTGTCACAGTACTCACCAGGCCCAGCCTTACTAAGCTGTAGAGAGCTGATGGGATCAGGCTTTAAGTTGGTATGGGTACAGGCTTTTTATCAAAATAATGTTTTATTTTAAATGTACATATGAAAAAGTTTAAGTAAACACCAGTTATTGTATTTTAAATATTTCGTGTTTTATAGTCTTTCAGACTATACTTTCTATAGTTTTCAGATTTTTAAAGATCTGAACAGTGGTTTTAGTACAGACAGTGGATTCAGAGAGATAAATTACCTTTCTTCCAATTAGTTGATCAATAAACAATATTTTAGACTTACATAATATGTCAATTTTCCAGGTCATGGTTATTCACTGGTCTGGTAAATGAGCTTGCTTGTTATGGCATTAAAAAATATCAGTTAGTGTCTAATTTGGTATTCACAAGCAGTTTGGTGAAAAAAAAGAAGCAAAATTTCACTCTCAATAAGACTAAATAGCTAATGGATAGCTAGTGCAGAAGAACAGCCCACTTTAATTAACACAATTATCTCCAATTCAGGAATAAGGGAGAGTACATTTGTTATCATGCTTGTATCCCCAATCAGCCCTTAGATATACAGCAATTTATCTCTATTTTATGTGCACTGTAGGTGAACCATATATTTCATAAACAGTGTGTGAAAATGTGGGAACAAACTACATAAAACACAATTCAGTCATTCTTATGAAATGCACAATGCATGTGATTATTTTCAATTTGCCCAAGATTTTAACACAATTAAGAATTACAATTCTAGTATTACACAAAGCTGAGCAAATTAAATACAATATCTTAATTTTACAGCATATACTGTAATTGCTAAGTACAAGTGTTTTTCCTGTTGCCAAGATGGGCCAAATGGTACAGCGCCATATGAGAGTGTTTTTCTTTTTGCACTGACACTGATCTATCTAAATTTGATTAGGATTATGTAAGACTCACCTTCATAGAGTCAAACTGCATTTGTTTTCCTGTTATTCAGCAGAGGAATGACTTTGTTAAACTGCTGCGCTTGCCATTCATTTTCATACCATTGCCAGTGGCTTCACAGCATTCCATAGCAATAAATCTAAGGTCTGACATCTATTGTATAATATCTGAGAACAATTTTTGACTCAAGAATGTTTATTTCTGAAAAAAACGTTCTTGCACACTCAGAAAAATTCAATGGAATTTAAATGAATTTGTATTGAAATTATTGCATTGGTTTAACCACTGCTCTTTGTTTTTGGATTGTGCAATATTGTCTGCAAATAATAAAATAATCCATTGCATAGCCACATGGTACAAAACACAAAGTTTTATATTTATATTTATATTTATATTTATATTTATATTTAATGCAAACTGTGATTTTACAGTATGGGTCTACGTTAATTGTGATTGCTCCACATACACAAATACAGTAAGTGAAATATACAGGCAATATTAAATCTCAAAATTATACATTGCCATGCTAAACAAACTTAAAAATGATCGAGAAACTATTTTGAATTATAAGCTATTCAAAAAACAAATAACAGTGTCATATGCTAATTGTGGTTCAAGTAGGTGGCTATGTCAGCATGCGTAGGCTGAAAACAAACAAGTAAAGGTTTATTCCACACTGAAAAATGAAGAAAATAAGCACAACATTTCGGCAATTGAGTCTTCACAGGCTCCACAGCCGAAACATTGTGTTTCTTTTCTTCTCTTTTCAGCATGGCATAAACCTTTACTTGTTCCTATGCTGATTGTGAATGTACACTGTAAGACACTAAGAGCTCACACATGTACAGTAGATAAGTGTTTAGGTACATATCCAGTATTGGCCCAGTGCTCTCTTGTTCATAGACAAATGCACCTCCCTAATGTGATGAAAGGCTAAAAAAAGCTAAAAAACATTCTATTTCCCTAATGGCCTCAACACAGACTGGCAGCAGCATGATTTGGATTCAGTCCAGAAATGCCCTATAAGAGTTAACATCTGCATGCACCAGAACACCAGGTAAGATGAGACATTCAGACTGACCTCACTCCCCTGGATTCTCGAGAGCATACAAATTCCTGTTTAACACTTGTATGGACTACGCTGCTTGAATGCAGAGAGGTACTGTATATCTGAGCACACAGTTCAAATAAAGATTCCAGCTGCATATCACTCAAACTTCAATTTAAAGAGTTAGATATTGTTAACTATATTTTTCAATTATTGTGCCTTATGTGCAAAATTGTAACTGTATCCAAATCTGTACAAATGTATTGCAACCGTTTTAATTTTTATGTCAAAGCATATGGGAATTTATCTTCAAATGATGAGTGGGTGATCGAAATCGTCATCAAATTGGCATCATAACTGCTGGAGAATGGATCCAGATGCTAAAACGTAGAACAGATCATTATCTTTATATAATTCTTAAGATCATTGTGGGAGCTTGCCATCTTCATATACAGTCCTGCCTTTTGCTACAGGGCTAAGACTGATTTTCAGTTCAATGTTGTGTGCAATTTAAGAGAAATGAGACTCTCACTTTCAGACTGATGTATTGAGCTTATTTAGGTTGCCTTTTTACAAGCAGAGGAATTTGTATTGGAAAATGTACTTGTCTGCTCTTCCTAATAATCTCACTTGGTTTGCTATTAGTTATGATCTGAATGT